>NW_027590452.1:307500-328003 GCF_964213995.1 Mustelus asterias
TATCTGAGAACACCAGTCACTGAAAGCAAGCATGCAGCTACAGCAAGCAGTTAGGAAGACCAATGGGATGTTGTCCTCCATTGCAAGAGGGTTCGAGTGGAAGAGCAAGGATGTCTTACTGCAGCTGGACAGGGCCTCGGTGAGACCACACCTGGAGTCTTGTGTACAGTGTTCCTCTCCTTATCTGAGGAAGGATGTACTTGCCACAGAGGGAGAGCAGTGAATGTTCACCAGACTGATTCCTGGGATGGCAGCATTGATGTCTGAGGGGAGATTGGGTCGGCTGGGCCTGTATTCACTGGAATGTAGAAGAGTGAGCGGGGATCTAATTGAAAGGTATAAAATTCTGACAGTGCTGGACAGGCTGGATACAGGGATATTGTTTCCTCCGGCTGGGGGTGTCTGGAACAAGGGGTCACAGTCTCAGGATACGGGGGAGGCCATTTGGGACTGAGATGAGGGGAAACCTCTCCACTCAGAGGGTGGTGAACCTGTGGAATTCTCTCCCACAGAAAGCCGTGGAGACCAAGTCACTGAATATATTCAAGAAGGAAATAGATAGATTTCTAGACTCTGAAGGTGTCGAGGTGTATGGGGAGAGCACTGGGGTATGGCATTGAGACAGAGGATCGGCCATGATAGTGTTGAACGGTGGGTTAGGCTCGAAGGGCTGAATGGCCTCCTCCTCCTCCTATTTTCTATGTTGATGTGACCGCCCCAAGTCTCTCTGGGCCTCCACTCTTTCCAGCTTTTCCCCATTCATAAAGCAATGTGTTCTATCCTTTTTAAAGTGGGTGACCACACAATTGTCTACAATGAAATCCACCTTTCACTCTTTGAACCATTCAGTTAAGACATTTCACTTTAGGGCGGCCCGGTGGCACAGTGGTTCGTACTGCTGCCTCACAGCGCCAGGGACCCGGGTTCACCCCCCCCCGCTTGCCCGCCCCCCGCTTGCCCGCCCCCCGATTGGCCGCCCCCCGATTGGCCGCCCCCCGATTGGCCGCCCCCCGATTGCCCGCCCCCCGATTGCCCGCCCCCCGATTGCCCGCCCCCCGATTGCCCGCCCCCGATTGCCCGCCCCCCGATTGCCCGCCCCCGATTGCCCGCCCCCCGATTGCCCGCCCCCCGATTGCCCGCCCCCCGATTGCCCGCCCCCCGATTGCCCGCCCCCCGATTGCCCGCCCCCCGACTGCCCGCCCCCCGCTTGTTCCCCCCCCGAGCTGTCCCCCCCTCTCAGACCCGCCCTGACCAATTCCTCTGAGACCCTCCAGTCCCACCAGGATTTCACCCCCCCTCCCCCCAAATCCCAGCCCTATCCATAGGGGCCCCTCCCCAGCTCCTGAACTCCTGTCCCCAAACCCCACCCCCACCGACAGACCCAAACCCCACCCCCACCGACAGACCCAAACCCCACCCCCACCGACAGACCCAAACCCCACCCCCACCGACAGACCCAAACCCCACCCCCACCGACAGACCCAAACCCCACCCCCACCGACAGACCCAAACCCCACCCCCACCGACAGACCCAAACCCCACCCCCACCGACAGACCCAGCCCCCACCCCCACCGACAGACCCAGCCCCCACCGACAGACCCGAACCCCACACCCACCCCCACCGACAGACCCGAACCCCACCCCCACCGACAGACCCGAACCCCACCCCCACCGACAGACCCGAACCCCACCCCCACCGACAGACCCGAACCCCACACCCACCGACAGACCCAACCCCCACTGAGCCTAATCCCCCCCGACTCCTGAACCCACTCCCAATCCTAAACCTGCCGCACTCAATCTCTCACCCCCAAATTCCCCTCTCCCCTCCAGGTTCCCCACCCCCCAAAACCCCCTTTAAATCCCCACTGCCCAAACCCACTCTCAGTCCCTCCACTTAAACCCCTCTGAACCTCCCCTCTGCCCAATCTCTCTCTGCCCCTCCTCCCGATCCTCTCTGCCCCTCCCCCTGATCCTCTCTGCCCAATCTTCTCCAATCCCACTCTAATCACCCCCCCACTCACTCTCTCTCAGGAACTCACCGCCAAAGCCCTCTGAGCCCCTCCCAATCCTTCTCAACCCCCCGCCCTCAATCTCCACTAATTCCCCCCCCAAAACTCCTCTTTCCCCCACCTGATTCCCTGTCCCTCTGCCCCATCTCCTTTCATCCGACTCTGTAAGCACCCCCTCCCCCCGCTCAATCTCTGACACCCACTGCCAATCTGACTCTCAGCCCCCTGAATCCTCCAAGTTCCTGCCCCAATTCCTCAGCCCCCCCCAAAGGCTCCCTTTGCCCCCCCTGCCAAACTCAAGCCCCCCCTGACGCCTGCACCCAATCCTTCCTCAGTCCTCCCCACCCCTGTATCCCTCTGAGTCACCCCCCCGCTCCGAATCGCTCGGCACCCCCCCAATTCTAACCCTGATGCAAGGCCACACCCTAAATCCCTCTCTGAATTTCCCCCCTCCCAAATCCCTATGAATCCACCCCGCCCTCAATCCCTTTCCCTCCACCCCAAATCGCCCCTCCCGCTAACCCCCTCTCTGACTCCCTACCCCATCCAGACCCTCCCCAGATCTAAGCCCCTGAGATTCCTCTAGAATCTCCCCTGAATGTCTCCCGAGATCGCACCCACCCTCGCCACATTCCTCTGCCCCCGAATCCTGCTCCCTCTCCAATCCCACCCCTTCAATCTGTCTGAGCACCAAACCATGTCTTTTAATCCCCGTAAGCCCCCCAATCCCTCCTGTATCCCTCAGAACCCCAGAAATCCCCCTCTAAACCCCCCCCTTCCCGAATCCCCCTCAGTTCCCCCTGATTCCCTCCCTCTCAGTCCCGCTAAATCCCAAAGTCCCCATGAGACCCTTAAATCCCCCTGAATCCCTCTAATTCCCGACCACAATCCCTGAGTCTCTCCCTACATCCCTCTACACTCTCCTCCTTGAATCCCTGTCAATTCCCCCCCCCCCCCCCCCACTCCAGCCAAATCTGTTGTCCCTCCTCACAATCCCTCTAAATCTCCCGATCCTTCCCTCTGAGCCCCGTACCCCGCTCCCCCACTGCCCAAACCATCTTCAAAGCCCCCCGGCTGAATATCCCTCTAAGTTCCCCTCTTTCCCCCCACCCCTCTCAACCTGGCAAATTCCCACTCCCTCCCTGTGAACAGCCTCTGGACTGACAGATCCCCCCCCTTCTAATTAGTAACCCCCCCCCACCACACATCTATCCCCGTCCACCACCCCCCTGTAAACAGCTCCTGGTGGAGTTGGATGTGGAAACTCTGCCCATTTTAAACATTAACGTTCAAACGACTAATTCCCCTGACACTGAGCAGCCTGTGTTATAACATCCCGCACCCCCATCCTGTACAACAGACCCCCTGTCTGATTCCCCCCCCCCCCTCAATTGCCCCCTTTCTCTGATAACCCCTGACTCTGGTCAGCCTGTGTTATAATATTCCCCCCTCTTGTACAACAGCCTCCCCCACCAGCCCCTTCCCTCTCTGTCTAATAGCCCCTGGCTCTGAACAAGCCCCTGTATTACAC
This sequence comes from Mustelus asterias, assembly GCF_964213995.1. Classification (NCBI taxonomy): domain Eukaryota; kingdom Metazoa; phylum Chordata; class Chondrichthyes; order Carcharhiniformes; family Triakidae; genus Mustelus; species Mustelus asterias. Next base: position 311,045 of record NW_027590452.1, read on the forward strand.
ACTCCCCCCTTTCAGCAGTGCTGAATCCCTCTGAATTGCCCCCGATTCCCTCCCTCTGCGTTCCTGGGCCTTTGCTGCTTGTGAACAGCAAACCCGTGATCTGGCCCGTCCCCCACGAGAGAGCAGAGAGGGAGATAAGAGGCAGAGAAGCAGAGAGATATAGAGATGGAGTTAGAGAGAATGCTACTGTAATTCAGACAGAATGATTCACAGAGAGAGGGAAGCAGAGATCAGATACAGAGAGAGATAAGAGGCAGAGAGATATAGAGATGGAGATAGGATGCGACTGTAATTCAGACATTGATTCACAGAGAAGGGAGGGAGCAGAGATAAGAGACAGAGATATAGAGATGGAGTTAGTGAGGAATCTGCTGTGATTCAGACAATGATTCACAGAGAGAGGGAAGCAGAGAACAGATAGAGATATAGAGACAGAGGATGCTACTTTAATTCAAACAGACTGAGTCAGGGGGAGGCAGAGATAGAGAGAGGGGGAAGCAGAGAGAGATAGAGAGAGTCAAGCAGATAGCTAGAGAGATAAGACAGAGAAGCAGAGTTAAAGTTCAAATTTTATTCGTCACAAGTAGGCTTACATTAACACTGCAATGAAGTTACTGTGAAAAGATGGAGATAGAGAGAATGCTGCTGTACTTCAGACAGAATGAGTCAGAGAGGGAGCAGAGATAGATAGAGCGAGAGAGAGATGGAGAGGAGGCTGCTGTGATTGAGATAAAATGATCCACAGAGAGGGAGAGAGAGATGTGCAGAGAGGCTGAGATACAAAGTGAGATGTCGAGATAAATAGAAAGTGGGGCTTTGGCAAGACAGTGACAAAGTTTCAGAGAGAGAGTGAAAGATAGAGAGAATGAGAGAAAAGGGAGAAAGATGCTGCCATTTTGAGAGGCTGAGGTATAAAGGATGGGGAGAGACAGGGATTGGAAAGATGTGGAGAAACAGTTCTGAGGATGGGGGAGTTGCACAGACAGAGCTTCAGGGAGAGGGATTGAAATCTGGGATTACATTGGAGCAGGGATCACTGGGAATACCCCCTCCCCCTGACACACAGACCACTAACCCTCCGTGTAAAAGCCCCACCAGTCTATCTGTGAATAAAAATGAACGACCAAGACACGGGGACTTTTATTAATATTTTTCTCTCTGGTTATAGCTCTTGTCCGAGGATTCCTCACGGCAAAACTATTCGCTCTCTGCATCGCCAAAGTTTCCAAAGGAATTCTCCTTGGAAGAGAGAAAGAGAAAATAAAGTGAAATTTGATTAAACACAAAACAAAAGCTGATTTAAAAACAATAAAAGGCACAGCAAGATCCCAGGACTTGCTGAAATTCACAATCTCACTGGGGGAGGTGGGGGAAACATTCATTTTCACCTCCTCATTATTAAACCCTGACAAAATGGGAACACGTTTCAAATGCAATGAACTTCCAACTGCCTCCTGACTGTCCCGATATTGAATTTATTAAACACTTCAAAGCATTCTGGGGGCTTTACTCCAGAGACAGGCCAGTGAAAAAACACAGGAGGCCCCAATGAAGTTCCCACTTCTATCAGTCACCTCTCTCCCCTCACTCTGTTTCTCCCTCTCCGTCTCTTACACACTTCCCCCCAGATCTCTATCTGTCCAATACCCCGTCTCTGCTCCTGTCTCTGGATAACCTGTCCTGATCTCTGCTCTGTTTCTCTATCTCGAGGCGAATCTGGATTGAAATGCTCTCTCTAAGTTTCTGTCTGACCGTTTAAAATAAAACTCACAATCAAAAGGGAAATGAGAAGGGGGCGGGAGCTGGAAAATCCACAATCCCACCCTGAAGCGGCTGCTTCACATTTTATTGAACCATTGAATTCAGCCACTTAAACCCTGTTGGGGAATTAAGCGAATGCAAAAGTGCTGCTGAGATTTAGGCCGTGAAGTGAGGCCTAGTCACAGAGGCTGCATTATTCCTCCGGTAGAAAGAACAAACCCCCCTCTCTCCCACCCCCCAGTTAAACAGAACAATCTTCTCCATCCACACCCACAAATCCCAGCGCCCTGTCTAAAAACACAAGCAGGACTCTGGGATTGAGAACAAGCCTTTCCCCCAGGCTCAGGAATTTGAATTTCAGCTCCCTCTCCCTCCCGAGTGCTTCACAGTGAGAGAGAGAGAGAGAGACTGGGAATGCTGCAATCAGGATCCCACAGGGAGTCCCACACTGCAGGAGGACACCCCCCCCACCCCCAGAGCCTCTGTCTCTATCCCCCTACCCCCCCTCCACTGAGCCCCCCCACACTCCCCACCCATTCTCTGTTCCTCTCTCTCTACCCCACCCTCCTTCCTCTCCATCTTTTCATGTTTAAAGTGTGGGGCGCTGTCACAGTGCAGGGAATATGGGGCGGGGAGGAGGGCACAGCAAGATCCCACACACAGTCTGAGCAGGGCTAGATACAAAGTGATTTTTAAGTGAGGATTGGGCTAAAGTGAGTGGGCAATGAGGGAACCACACTTCTCCCTCTCTCTCCCTCGCTCCCCCCCTCCATCTCTTCCCCCACCCCAAATAAAAATAATGACAAGTCACTCCAGGATTGGGGCTGTTTGTACATTCAATATGAACAGGGAACCTTCCACTTCGAGCACAGTCACACCTCTCTCTCCCATTCCCTCTGTCTCTCGCTGTTTCTTTCTCTCTGCCTGTTTCTCTGCCTCTATCTCTGAACCTGTCCAGCCCCCTCTGTGTCTCTTTTGCTTTCCCCCCAGATCTATATATATCCAAACCCCATCTCTGCCCCGGTCTCTCCTACTCTGGATAATCTGTCCTGATCTCTGCTCTGTTTCCCCGTCTGGGGATGAATGGGGATTAAAATGCTCTCTCTGATAAGTTTCTGTCTGACCGTTTCAAATAATGACGTGTTGTGGGCCACGTTTGCTATTTCTCAGTGATTTCCATGGGGAAATGGGGAGGGAAGCTCCTCCTGCAAAGCCAGATCTCTCTCTCACTGCAATGTGGCAGCAGCCAGATTCCAATATCTTTATATTGGGAAAAAATCTTTTCAAACACAACAGCACAGATTCAGCCTCAGTCACACAGCCGCTGGTTACAAATCCCACCTTCTGGGAGGGTGTGAGTGAGGGTCTTTTCCCCCAGAGACTGGGGAGCTGGGCTGTGAGTGCAGAGCAGAGGACCCCCCCCCCCTAACCCAGCCCCCCTCCAGTGTGTCTCCTCTCCCTGCCCCTCTGCCTTTGATCTCCCTCTGTTACCCTCCCTTTCTCTCTCCCTCCCTGATAACTCACAATCAAAGGAGAAAGATGGGAGAGAGAGATACAGCAGGAAAACCCACAATCACATCCCCAATCCGATGGATTAAAGCGGCTGCTGCTGGTTTTATTCGGCTGCCTTTCTCTCTCTCTCTCTCTGTCTTTCTCTCCTTCCCCCCCTCCCTGTCTTTCTCTGTCTCTGTCTGTCTTTCCCTCCCTCCCTGTCTCTCTCTTTCTCTCTCTCTGTCTTTCCCTCCCTGAAATTAAATCAAAAAAATTCACATTGGTGTTTTCCTTCACATTTGATTGAAAGGTGAAATATAGACAGGAATGTCTGGGGAGAGAGAGAGGGGAGGGGTGCAGAGATTGGGAAGAACGCTGGAGAGACAGAGACAGGGAAATTATGAACCCTCCATCCAAATAGAAATTCCTGGGAAAAGAGAGAGGAGAATCTGGAGTCACACAGCACAGAAACAGGCCCTTCGGCCCACCAGGTCTATGCTGGCCGTCAAATCCCAATCTATACTCCCCCCATTCCCCAGCACTTGCTGCACAGCCTACGATGCCTCGCTAATTTAAGTGCTTTAATTTACCCGACCCCCGTTTCCACTTTCTTTCCTTTGAACCCACTTTGCGGTCCGTGAGCGAGATTTTGTTTAATAAAGTGTGGTCGCTGTTGCAGTGCGAGCAAAGGCCACAGGCCCAGTGTGTGCACAGCAAGATCCCACAACAGCAGCAGCAACAATGTGAACCTGAATCAGATGGGACACAGTCCTCCCCAACACACCCCCAACACTCTCGCCTGCTGTGAGCCCCCTTCCCCACTCTCTACCCTGTGTGTGTGTCTGTGTGTGTGCGTGCGCCTGTGTGTGTATCTGTCTGTGTGTGTGTGTCTATGTGTTTGTGTGTGTATCTGTCTGTCTGTGTCTGTGTGTGTCTCATCCCAAATTTTCAGAAAGGGTTGAACTCCCTCTTAAAACGAAGCCAAACCCTTTTTAAAACACAATCTCTGTGGTGCTCTGGAAGATCCCAGAAGGTGCAGTTCGCTGTGTTGTGTGTTTTAATTCGGGAAATGTTTATACAGAGGGAGAGTGAGGCAGAGAGGGGCTGAGGCAGTGAAATCCACCCCCCCCCCCCCCCTCGCCCCGGGACCCTCAGAATTGAATCATAACGTGTAGGGCCACACGGGGGCACAGTGGTTGGCGCTGCTGCCTCACAGCTCCAGGGACCCGGGTTCAATTCCCGGCTCGGGTCACTGTGATCCTGTGTCTCTTCCCCCACCCCCTCACTGCACCTCACCCACTGCACCCCCACAAACCTCACCTCTTGCTTTCTTTTCCAGTTTTCCCCCTCTCTCTCTCCCACTCCCTCCATCTTTCTCTCTCACTCCCTGTCTTGCCTTTCTCTCTCTCTCTCCGTCCATCTTTCTCTCTCTCCCACTCCCTCCATCTTTCTCTCTCTCTCCCTCACACTGTTTCTCTCTCTCTTTATCCCTGCCTGTCTCTCTCTCTCTCACTGTCTTTCCCCCTCTTTCTCTCTCTCTCTCTCTCTCTCTCTGTCTTTCCCTCTCTCTCTCTTTCTCCCTCCCTCCCTGTCTTTCTCTTTCTCTCTCAGAGACTGGGAATGCTGCAATCAGGATCCCACAGGGAGTCCCACACTGCAGGAGGACACCCCCCCACCCCCAGAGCCTCTGTCTCTGTCCCCCTACCCCCCTCCACTGAGCCCCCCCACACTCCCCACCCCTTCTCTGTTCCTCTCTCTACCCCACCCTCCTTCCCCTCCATCTTTTCATGTTTAAAATGTGGGGCGCCGTCACGGTGCGGGAAATATGAGGAGGGGAGGAGGGGGGACAGAGCATGAGGGCACAGCAAGATCCCACACACACAGTCTGAGCAGGGCCAGATACAAAGTGATTTTTAAATGAGGATTGGGGTAAAGTGAGTGGGAAATGAGGGAACCACACGTCTCCCTCTCTCTCCCTCCACACGAGAGACCCCCAGATCCTGTGTCTCTTCCCCCACCCCCTCACTGCACCCCCCACAAACCTCACCTCTTGCTGCCCTTTCCTGCTCTCCCTCACTCTCCCCTCTCTGTCTCTCTCTCCCTTTCTCTCTCTCCCCCCCTCTCTGTCTCTTTCTCTCTGTCTCTCTGTAATATGGTTATGAAGCTGCATATACAAGGTTAAAGATGTGGTGTTTGAGAAATGTAAATATTGAAAAGAAATGCTGAGAAAACCAAAACGAACCATCCAGCGTTGTGTCTTTAGAAAGCCACACCCACAGATCCCAGCGCCCTGTCTAAAAACACAAGCAGGACTCTGGGATTGAGAACAAGCCTTTCCCCCAGGCTCAGGAATTTGAATTTCAGCTCCCTCTCCCTCCCGAGTGCTTCACAGTGAGAGAGAGAGAGACTGGGAATGCTGCAATCAGGATCCCACAGGGAGTCCCACACTGCAGGAGGACACCCCCCCCCCCACCCCCAGAGCCTCTGTCTCTATCCCCCTACCCCCCTCCACTGAGCCCCCCCACACTCCCCACCCATTCTCTGTTCCTCTCTCTCTACCCCACCCGCCTTCCTCTCCATCTTTTCATGTTTAAAGCATGGGGCTCTGTCATAGTGTGAGGAATATGGGGCAGGGGGGACAGAGCATGAGTGCACAGCAAGATCCCACACACAGCTTGAACAGGGCCAGATACAAAGTGATTTTGAAGTGAGGATTGGGGTGAAGTGAGTGGGAAATGAGGGAACCACACGTCTCCCTCTCTCTCCCCTCCATCTCTCCCCCACCCCAAATGAAAATAATAAGTCACTCCAGCATTGGTGCTGTTAGTACATTCGATCTGAACTGGGAACCTTCCACTTCGAGCAGAGTCCCACCTCTCTCTGATTCCCTCTTTCTCTCGCTGTTTCTCTCTCCCTCTATCTCTGAACCTGTCCAGCCCCCTCTGTGTCTCTTTTGCTTTCCCCCCAGATCTATATATATCCAAACCCCATCTCTGCCCCGGTCTCTCCTACTCTGGATAATCTGTCCTGATCTCTGCTCTGTTTCCCCGTCTGGGGATGAATGGGGATTAAAATGCTCTCTCTGATAAGTTTCTGTCTGACCGTTTCAAATAATGACGTGTTGTGGGCCACGTTTGCTATTTCTCAGTGATTTCCATGGGGAAATGGGGAGGGAAGCTCCTCCTGCAAAGCCACATCTCTCTCTCACTGCAATGTGGCAGCAGCCAGATTCCAATATCTTTATATTGGGAAAAAATCTTTTCAAACACAACAGCACAGATTCAGCCTCAGTCACACAGCCGCTGGTTACAAATCCCACCTTCTGGGAGGCTGTGAGTGAGGGTCTTTTCCCCAGAGACTGGGGAGCTGGGCTGTGAGTGCAGAGCATAGGACCCCCCCCCTAACCCACCCCGCCCCTCCAGTGTGTCTCCTCTCCCTGCCCCTCTGCCTTTGATCTCCCTCTGTTACCCTCCCTTTCTCTCTCCCTCCCTGATAACTCACAATCAAAGGAGAAAGATGGGAGAGAGAGATGCAGCAGGAAAACCCACAATCACATCCCCAATCCGATGGATTTAAGCGGCTGCTGCAGGTTTTATTCGGCTGCCTTTCTCTCTCTCTCTCTCTGTCTTTCTCTCCTTCCCCCCCTCCCTGTCTTTCTCTGTCTCTGTCTGTCTTTCCCTCCCTCCCTGTCTCTCTCTTTCTCTCTCTCTGTCTTTCCCTCCCTGAAATTAAATCAAAAAAATTCACATTGGTGTTTTCCTTCACATTTGATTGAAAGGTGAAATATAGACAGGAATGTCTGGGGAGAGAGAGAGGGGAGGGGTGCAGAGATTGGGAAGAACGCTGGAGAGACAGAGACAGGGAAATTATGAACCCTCCATCCAAATAGAAATTCCTGGGAAAAGAGAGAGGAGAATCTGGAGTCACACAGCACAGAAACAGGCCCTTCGGCCCACCAGGTCTATGCTGGCCGTCAAATCCCAATCTATACTCCCCCCATTCCCCAGCACTTGCTGCACAGCCTACGATGCCTCGGTGATTTAAGTGCTTTAATTTACCCGACCCCCGTTTCCACTTTCTTTCCTTTGAACCCACTTTGCGGTCCGTGAGCGAGATTTTGTTTAATAAAGTGTGGTCGCTGTTGCAGTGCGAGCAAAGGCCACAGGCCCAGTGTGTGCACAGCAAGATCCCACAACAGCAGCAGCAACAATGTGAACCTGAATCAGATGGGACACAGTCCTCCCCAACACACCCCCAACACTCTCGCCTGCTGTGAGCCCCCTTCCCCACTCACTACCCTGTGTGTGTGTGTGTCTGTGTGTGTATCTGTCTGTGTGTTTGTGTGTGTCTCATCCCAAATTTTCAGAAAGGGTTGAACTCCCTCTTAAAACGAAGCCAAACCCTTTTTAAAACACAATCTCTGTGGTGCTCTGGAAGATCCCAGAAGGTGCAGTTCGCTGTGTTGTGTGTTTTAATTTGGGAAATGTTTATACAGAGGGAGAGTGAGGCAGAGAGGGGCTGAGGCAGTGAAATCCACCCCCCCCCCCTCGCCCCGGGACCCTCAGAATTGAATCATAACGTGTAGGGCCACACGGGGGCACAGTGGTTGGCGCTGCTGCCTCACAGCTCCAGGGACCCGGGTTCAATTCCCGGCTCGGGTCACTGTGATCCTGTGTCTCTTCCCCCACCCCCTCACTGCACCTCACCCACTGCACCCCCACAAACCTCACCTCTTGCTTTCTTTTCCAGTTTTCCCCCTCTCTCTCTCCCACTCCCTCCATCTTTCTCTCTCACTCCCTGTCTGCCTTTCTCTCTCTCTCTCCGTCCATCTTTCTCTCTCTCCCACTCCCTCCATCTTTCTCTCTCTCTCCCTCACACTGTTTCTCTCTCTCTTTATCCCTGCCTGTCTCTCTCTCTCTCACTGTCTTTCCCCCTCTTTCTCTCTCTCTCTCTCTCTGTCTTTCCCTCTCTCTCTCTTTCTCCCTCCCTCCCTGTCTTTCTCTTTCTCTCTCAGAGACTGGGAATGCTGCAATCAGGATCCCACAGGGAGTCCCACACTGCAGGAGGACACCCCCCCACCCCCAGAGCCTCTGTCTCTGTCCCCCTACCCCCCTCCACTGAGCCCCCCCACACTCCCCACCCCTTCTCTGTTCCTCTCTCTACCCCACCCTCCTTCCCCTCCATCTTTTCATGTTTAAAATGTGGGGCGCCGTCACGGTGCGGGAAATATGAGGAGGGGAGGAGGGGGGACAGAGCATGAGGGCACAGCAAGATCCCACACACACAGTCTGAGCAGGGCCAGATACAAAGTGATTTTTAAATGAGGATTGGGGTAAAGTGAGTGGGAAATGAGGGAACCACACGTCTCCCTCTCTCTCCCTCCACACGAGAGACCCCCAGATCCTGTGTCTCTTCCCCCACCCCCTCACTGCACCCCCCACAAACCTCACCTCTTGCTGCCCTTTCCTGCTCTCCCTCACTCTCCCCTCTCTGTCTCTCTCTCCCTTTCTCTCTCTCCCCCCCTCTCTGTCTCTTTCTCTCTGTCTCTCTGTAATATGGTTATGAAGCTGCATATATAAGGTTAAAGATGTGGTGTTTGAGAAATGTAAATATTGAAAAGAAATGCTGAGAAAACCAAAACGAACCATCCAGCGTTGTGTCTTTAGAAAGCCACACCCACAGATCCCAGCGCCCTGTCTAAAAACACAAGCAGGACTCTGGGATTGAGAACAAGCCTTTCCCCCAGGCTCAGGAATTTGAATTTCAGCTCCCTCTCCCTCCCGAGTGCTTCACAGTGAGAGGGAGAGAGACTGGGAATGCTGCAATCAGGATCCCACAGGGAGTCCCACACTGCAGGAGGACACCCCCCACCCCCAGAGCCTCTGTCTCTATCCCCCTACCCCCCTCCACTGAGCCCCCCCACACTCCCCACCCATTCTCTGTTCCTCTCTCTCTACCCCACCCGCCTTCCCCTCCATCTTTTCATGTTTAAAGCATGGGGCTCTGTCATAGTGTGAGGAATATGGGGCAGGGGGACAGAGCATGAGTGCACAGCAAGATCCCACACACAGCTTGAACAGGGCCAGATACAAAGTGATTTTGAAGTGAGGATTGGGGTGAAGTGAGTGGGAAATGAGGGAACCACACGTCTCCCTCTCTCTCCCCTCCATCTCTCCCCCACCCCAAATGAAAATAATAAGTCACTCCAGCATTGGTGCTGTTAGTACATTCGATCTGAACAGGGAACCTTCCACTTCGAGCAGAGTCCCACCTCTCTCTGATTCCCTCTTTCTCTCGCTGTTTCTCTCTCCCTCTATCTCTGAACCTGTCCAGCCCCCTCTGTGTCTCTTTTGCTTTCCCCCCAGATCTATATATATCCAAACCCCATCTCTGCCCCGGTCTCTCCTACTCTGGATAATCTGTCCTGATCTCTGCTCTGTTTCTCCGTCTGGGGATGAATGGGGATTAAAATGCTCTCTCTGATAAGTTTCTGTCTGACCGTTTCAAATAATGACGTGTTGTGGGCCACGTTTGCTATTTCTCAGTGATTTCCATGGGGAAATGGGGAGGGAAGCTCCTCCTGCAAAGCCAGATCTCTCTCTCACTGCAATGTGGCAGCAGCCAGATTCCAATATCTTTACAACACATCAAATATGAGGAAAATATATTTTCAAACACAACAGCACAGATTCAGCCTCAGTTACACAGTCGCTGTTTCTAAATCCCACCTTCTGGGAGGCTGTGAGTGAGGGTCTTTATCTCAGAGTAAAGTATAAAGTAAAGTTTATTTCTTAGTCACAAGTAAGGCTTACATTAACACTGCAATGAAGTTACTGTGAAATTCTCCTAGTCGCCACACTCTGGCGCCTGTTAATGCACCAGAGTGGGTTAATGCACCGAACCAGAGACTGGGGAGCTGCTGGGCTGTGAGTGCACAGCGGAGGCTCCCCCCCCCCCCCCCCCCCTCTAACCCACTCCCCTCCAATCTCTCTCCTCTCCCTGCCCCTCTGCCTTCGCCCTCTCTCTCTCTCTCTCTGTTACCATCCCTTTCTCTCTCTCTCTCCCTCCCTGATAACTCACAATCACGGGAGAAAGATTGAAGAGAAAGAGATATAGCAGGAAAACCCACAATCACATCCCAAATCCAATGAAAGGGTTGACCAGGATGTTGCCTGGTATGGAGGGTATTGGCTGTGAGGATTGATTGAATAAACTGGGATTGTTCTCCCTGGAAAGACGGAGGCTGAGGGACGACCAGCTGGAAGTTTATAAAATTATGAGGGGTGTGGCGAGGATAAACAGTTGGGAGCTTTTTGCCAGGACAGAAATGATAATTACAAGGGGAACAAGTTCAAGATAAGGGGGGAAAGGTTGAGTGGAGATGTGCGGGGAAGGTTTTTACACAGAGGGTGGTGGGGGCCTGGAATGCGCTGCCAAGTGAGGTGGTTGGGGCAGATACATTAGTGACATTTAAGACTTATCTGGATAGACACATGAACAAACGGGGTAGAGAGGGATACAGGCCATTGGTCTCGATAGGTAAACATGATCGGCGCAGGCTTGGAGGGCCAAAGGACCTGTTCCTGTGCTGTGCTGTTCTTTGTATTAAAGTGGCTGCTGCAGGTTTTATTCGACCGTCGAGTCCCATCGATTTAAACACAGGCACTGTTTGGAAAAGGAGCAAAATGCAAAAGCCTTCCTGAGGTTAGGCCTGGGATTGAGGCCTGGTCACAGAGGCTGCATTATACATCCTGGACAAAGAACAGGTTCCCCAGGCCCCGGGCAGTTCACCAGAACAATCCCCTCCAGCCCCGAAACCTCCCGGACAGGGCCTGGGAGGAGGGAGGGGGGAAAAGGGAACCAGTGCTTCCCCCACCCCCTGTCCCCTTCCAGAGAGCAAAACAGGCTTTGAATTGGGTCAATGATTTTAAAACAAGCTCTCAAACGCACACAACCAATTGCATTCAAATTGGAGCGTTGGTGACAGCCTCAAGCCACTCAAATTGCAGGAATACTGTGAGGAAATTCTGGGTATTTAAACCCGGGACAGGGGGAAATAACGGGGAGGGAGCGACCTTGCTGCCTCTTTAGATTGAAGGGGGGAGAGTCTGATACTGAATCCTGCAGTAATATATACAGCTTCATCACATCACCATCTAAATAGAAGCAGAAACCAACTCAGAAAGTATTCCAGACCCAAGCAGCAGAAGAAAGTTCACACTTCCAACAGACGCCTGGTATTATATTATTTGAGAGTGACTCTATTCTGTAATGATTTATTTCATTATTCCTGAGTGAGTCTTGTCATTGGAACAGCATTCTACTGGGGAGTTTATTCAGTTTGTTCATTGTTTTAATAAGGTTGTCACCCAGTCTAAATTAAAGACCTGTTAGTTGTTCCTGATACAGAGAGTGTCAGATCCTGCTTTAATTTACCAATTCCTCCGACAGCACAAAGCTGTGCGGGTTCGGTGGATTGGCCGTGTTAAATTGACCCTAGTGTCAGGGGGATTAGCAGGTTAAAAGTGTGGGGTCATGGGAATAGGGCCTGGTTGGGATTGTGGTCGGTACAGACTAGATGGGCCGAATGACCTCCTTCTGCACATCTGTCTAAAACCAGTAGCTTCCTCCTGTCTCACACACACTTAAGATTACGAGGCAAGGTGTATCTCTTTGGGGGGGTTACAAAATAGCGCAGAGGGAAACATCACCTCAGCGTGGTAACAATATTTATAATCCCACAATCACACCCCCACCCTCCCTTAGTCAATGAATGAATGATTCAAATGACAATGAAGGTAATTCTGCACAGCAAGATCCCACTGCCAGTCCCACGATGGAGGAGGGCAGCCCCAGACTCTGTGTCTCTTTCCCCCTGCCCCTCCTGAGACCCTCTCACACCCCTCCCCCCCACACCCTCTCTGTTTAGCTCTCCCTCCATTTCTATGTCTCTCTCTCTGCCTCCCCAACATCTTTCCTGTTTAAAGTTCTGCTCACGGTCACAGTGCGAGGAATAGGGAGCCAGACCCACCTGTGTGCACAGCAAGATCCCACACACACAACCTGGTGAGGGCCAGATTAAATAAATGTTGTGGGTGAGGACTGCAGGAGAGTGTGTGGGAAATGGGATCCACTCCTCTCTCTCTCTCTCTCTTCCCAAATTAAATTGACAACAATTCACATTGGTGTTTTCTTAAACATTTTATTGAAAGATGAAATATAGACAGGAATGTCTGGGGAGAGAGAGAGGGGAGGGGAGGGGTGCTGGGATTGGTAAGAACACTGGAGAGACAGAGAAATTCTATACCCCCCCGCCATCCAAATAGAAATTCCTGGGAAAAGAGAGAGAGAAAAGAATCTGGAGTCACACAGCACAGAAACAGGCCCTTCGGCCCACCAGCTTCATGCTGGCCATCAAATCCCAATCTATCCTCCTCCCATTCCCCAGCACTTGCTCCAGAGCCTACGATGCCTCGGTGATTAAAGTGCTTGAATTTACCCGACCCCTTTTCAAGCTTTTTCCTTGAACCCACTTTGCGGTCCCTGAGCCAGATTTTGTTTGAAAATAAAAAGTGTGGGCGCTGTTGCTGTGCAGGCAAAGGCCACAGGCCCAGTGTGTGCACAGCAAGATCCCACAGTAGCAGCAGCAATGTGAACCTGAATCAGATGGGACACAGTCCTCCCCCCACCCCTCCCCCACTCTCTTGCCTGCTGTGAGCCCCCTTCCCCACTCACTACCCTGTGTGTGTGTGTGTGTGTGTCTGCATCATCCCAAATCTCCAGAAAGGCCAGAACTTCCTCTTAAAAGTAACCCTTTTTAAAACTAAAATCCCTGTGGTGCACAGCAAGATCCCACAAAGTGCAGTCAGCTGTGTTGAGCGTTTTTTAAATTTGGGAATTGTTTATACAGAGTGAGGGAGCCAGAGAGGGGCTGAGACAGTGAAATCCCTCTCTCAGGACCCTCAGAATTAAACTGGAGACCCTGTCCCTCACTGAAACCCCCCCTCCCTCTAACAGCCTGTGTCTCTCCCCCTGCATCTAATCCACAACTCCAGCTGTTTCCATCCCTCCCTCTTCCTCTCTCTCCCTGCCTCTCTGTCTCCATCTGTTTCTGCTCGAGAAGAGACGGGGAGAGAGAGAGACGGGGAGAGACAGAGATAAAGCGAGAGAGACAGATATTTGATAATTAATTGTGTATGGTCGCATGATTGAGTGTGGTTTAATTTGGTGATTTTTTTTATACAGAGAGGCAGAGAGAGAGGTGAAGACAGTGACATTCTCCCCCTGGCACCCTCGCAAGTTCAAAGACACAAAAGCTGCAGACACTCACACACACAAACTGGGTTTGGTAAGTTTCCCAATCTCTGCAGCTTCCCATGTGGCCCAGGGTTTGAATTGAAATTTAAAAGCAGCTTGGAGAGACTGCAGGATTTTTGAGTTGAGTTTCTCCCCCCCCCCTCACCCTGTAAATATAAAATAGAAATTCCTGGATTAAAATATTCCCTTGGACAGAGCAGAGGGAATGTGTGAGTGGTGTGTGTGTGTGTCTGAGACCTAGGCTGGATTTGGGAATATCTGCCTGCTGAAGAGGGTCAGTGAAACCATCCTGGCTGAATATCTCATCGCTAAAGAGTCACAGAGAGAGATATCTGATCAATAAATGTGTTACTGAACCCACTCTGGATGCTCCCTCTATCTCTGTCTTTCTCACTAACTTCATTGCAGTGTTAATGTAAGCCTTGTGACACTAAGAAATAAACTTTAAATCTTTCAACTTTAAAAACTCTCTCTTTCTGTCTCTCTCAGTAACTGCAGTGTTAATGTAAGCCTTACTTGTGACACGAATAAACAAACTTTAAAACTTTAAATATCCTCTGTCTCTTTCTGTCTCTTTATCTATGTCTCTGTGTGTCTCTGTCTCTCTCAGTAACTTCATTGCAGTGTTAATGTAAGCCTTACTTGTGACACTAATAATCAAACTTTAAAACTTTCAACTTTAAAAACTCTGTCTGTGTGTCTCTGTCTCAATTCAGACACTAGTTCAGTGCCAGGTTGAGAGGGGGTCAGTATTGAGCAGAGTGGGAGGCAGTTTGATACAAAGTTTGCAGAAACTGCAGCGAGTGTTTGTAAACATGTTGGGGTTGTGGAAAGGTCAGTGTGTAACAAGCTGAGGGAAGGTGTTTCCACTTCACATGTGGCTACTTTTTGACAGAGTTACCTTTGCATCTACAGGGAGCTCTGAAGCCTCATGGCTTTCTGCCTGCCTCTGTTTGAACAGTTTAATATGTTTCAGCACTGAGACCTCTGGCCCTTGTTGGGAATATCAGTCTCCCAGAATACCAGTATACCTGACTGCCCACCTCCCCGCCCGCCAACCCCAGCCCCCAACCCTGTGTGTGTGTTGTCCCAAGTCTGGAGACTTCCCCACAGTCCCCTGAAAGGTTTAAACTGCCTCTGAGAAAACACCCTTTTTAAAACAAAATCCCCAGCAAGATCCCACAAGGTGCAGTCAGCTGTGTTGAGTGTTTTGTAATTTGGGAAAAGTTTATACAGAGAGAGAGAGAGAGTGAGGCAGAGAGGGGCTGAGACAGTGAAATCAAACCCCCCGGGACACCCAGAATGAAAATTACACAGCACAAAATCCCAGGATTGCCCCTTTCCAGGTTTTACTGAGAGATTGTCCAACTAAATATTAATTCCTGGGAAAAAGAGGGAGAGAGAGAGAATAAAGAGAGGCAGATAGAGGAAGGAAATGGAGAGAAAAGCAGAGAGAAATAGACAGAATGGGGGAAAAGCTGTGGAGAGGATGAAATGAAAATCTGAACATCTGTAAACTGAATTGTAAAGGCCTCTGTGAATTTTATTCAACAATTAGGTTCATTGCTCTGTCTCCGACCCCTGTTATTTTAGATTTAAAGCAAACTTATAGACAGTTTCATACATAATTTAGTCTTTGCCACCCACCAAAGGGTTAACGTGTTCGTGACTAATTACAAAGCCGGGATATTTTAACCCCAGGGTTTCAAACTCCAGCCCCCCCTCCCCACAATCGAATCCGAGGAAGCAAGATTAAAATTAAACCTGGATCAGGATAATAAAGAGACAACAACTCACATGCGGCCTATAGAACAGGCTTCAGTCCATCCATCCTCCTCTGGAGAAAAGCCCCTTGTCCAAGGATTCCGAGTCCCGTTGCAGTCTTCAAAATTCAAATTCCTGGGGAGAAGAGAGAAAATAGTTAATTAAAATACAAGAAAATATTTAAATTAAATAGCACAAGAGCCCAGGATTCCCCTTCTCAGATTTTACTGAGAGATTGTCTAACTAGATATGAATTCTTGGGGAAAAGAGAGAGAAAATTAATTAAATACAAGAAACCATTGAAATTAAATCTCACCAAAACGCAGGATTCCCCCTTCTCAGTTACACAATCTCTCAGAAACATCAGAATGGCATGAACAGAGAGAGAGAAGTCTACAAACAGAATCTCCTAAAACTGAATTCAAATATCCACAACCCCCCAGTCCATCCCTGTCTCCCTCTCAGACTCCAGGAGCTGCTCATCTCCCTCTTTCAGTTTGGGAAGGGGCTGCTGATTCCTTCGGGACACTTTTTAAAATCGCCCTCCCGGGATTGGTTTCTACAACTCCCTCCATCTCCCTTTCACTATCTCCCTCTCTTTTCTCCCTCTGCTCCTGTCTCTCTTACTCAGTGTAAAGATGGATGTTCCTGTCTAGATCCTTGTCCCTGTCCCCTCTCTTTCTCACTCGTTGTCTCTGTCCACAGCTGTTTCTTTCCCTCTCTCTCATGTACTCTGCATTGAAATGAGCGATGCCATATTCCTGTCTCCCTGTTTACAATAACACAGTTTTTGTTGATTAAAGGTTTAAAGAGACACAAAGGAAGATGGAGCCAGAGAGAGAGAGCGACATTCTGGAGAGTGATAGACAGATATGGAAGAATGCTCGAGAGAGAGACATTCTGGAGAGTGATGGACAGATATGGAAGAACGCTCGAGAGAGAGACATTCTGGAGAGTGATAGACAGATATGGAAGAATGCTCGAGAGGGAGAGAGAGACATTCTGGTGAGTGATGGACAGATATGGAAGAATGCTCGAGAGGGAGAGAGAGACATTCTGGTGAGTGATGGACAGATATGGAAGAATGCTCGAGAGGGAGAGATGAATGGAAAGAAACAGGAAGGGAGAGAAAGCTGAAGATAGGGGAAAAATACTGGAGAGAGAGACAGAGAGAAATAGAATGGGGAAGAAAGCTGCAGAGGGGAAGATAAATGTAAAGGCTGAACTTCAGAAAATTGAATTGTAATGTCCTCTGTGAATCTTATTTAACATTCGGGTAAATCACTCTCTCCCACCCCTGTTATTTTGGATTTGCATCAAACTTTTAGACAGTTTCATATTACAGATATTTAATTTACTCTTTGCCACCCAGCAAAGGGTTAACCTGTTTGCGACTAACTGCAATGCCAGGATATTTTAACCACAGGGTTTCAAACTCCACCCCCCCACACCCCACAATCGAACCAGGACTGGTTCATCCGAGGAAGCGAGATTAAAATTAAACCTGGATCAGGGTAATAAAGAGACGACAACTCACATGCGGCCTATAGAACAGGCCTCAGTCCATCCATCCTCCTCTGGAGAAAAGCCCCTTGTCCAAGGATTCTCAGTCCCATTGCAGTCTTC
>NW_027590455.1:0-25000 GCF_964213995.1 Mustelus asterias
AGAGCTGGGCAGTGAGAGAGGGGGGGCAGTGAGAGAGGGGGGCAGTGAGAGGGGGAGCAGTGAGAGAGGGGGGCAGTGAGAGAGGGGGGCAGTGAGGGAGGGAGAGGGGGGCAGAGAGAGAGGGGGGCAGTGAGAGAGGGGGGCAGTGAGAGAGGGGGGCAGTGACAGAGAGGGGCAGTGAGAGAGAGGGGCAGTGAGAGAGAGGGGCAGTGAGAGAGGGGGGCAGTGAGAGAGGGGGGCAGTGAGAGAGGGGGGCAGTGACAGAGAGGGGCAGTGAGAGAGAGGGGCAGTGAGAGAGAGGGGCAGTGAGAGAGAGGGGCAGCGAGGGGGGGAGCAGTGAGAGAGGGGGGCAGAGAGAGAGAGACAAGAGAGAGAGACAGAGAGAGACAGAGAGAGACAGAGAGAGAGAGACAGAGAGAGAGAGAGAGACAGACAGAGAGAGACAGACAGAGAGAGACAGACAGAGAGAGACAGACAGAGAGAGACAGACAGAGAGAGACAGACAGAGAGAGACAGACCGAGAGAGACAGACCGAGAGAGACAGACAGAGACAGACACAGAGACAGACACAGAGAGACAGACAGAGAGAGACAGACACAGAGAGACAGACACAGAGACAGACACAGAGAGACAGACAGAGAGAGACAGACACAGAGAGACAGACACAGAGAGACAGACACAGAGAGACAGACACAGAGAGACAGACAGAGAGAGACAGACAGAGAGAGACAGAGAGAGACAGAGAGAGAGAGACAGAGAGAGACAGAGAGAGAGAGAGAGAGACAGAGAGAGAGAGACAGACAGAGAGTGAGACAGAGAGAGACAGAGAGAGAGACAGACAGAGACAGACAGAGAGAGACAGTCAGAGAGAGACAGAGAGAGAGAGACAGAGAGAGAGAGAGAGGAAGCATCATTTAGTGACATTGGCCTCACTGATCTGTACAAAGCAACACCACTCCCACCCTACCCACTGCATTGCTATAACGCCTTTGGCAACCCCCATGTGCGCCAATGCATCGCCTCTGGTGAAGTCCAGCCTTGATGTGGAGATGCCGGCGTTGGACTGGGGTAAACACAGTAAGAAGTTTAACAACACCAGGTTAAAGTCCAACAGGTTTATTTGGGAGCAAAAGCCACACAAGCTTTCGGAGCTGCAAGCCCCTTCTTCAGGTGAGTGGGAATTCTGTTCACAAACAGGGCATATAAAGACACAGACTCAATTTACAGAATAATGGTTGGAATGCGAATACTTACAGCTAATCAAGTCTTTAAGATACAAACAGTGTGAGTGGAGAGAGCATCAAGACACGCTGCAGGAAAGGATGTCCCGAGGCATGGTACATTGGGGAAACCATGCAGACGCTGCGACAACGGATGAATGAACACCGCTCGACAATCACCAGGCAAGACTGTTCTCTTCCTGTGGGGGAGCACTTCAGCGGTCACGGGCATTCGGCCTCTGATATTCGGGTAAGCGTTCTCCAAGGCGGCCTTCGCGACACACGACAGCGCAGAGTCGCTGAGCAGAAACTGATAGCCAAGTTCCGCACACATGAGGATGGCCTCAACCGGGATATTGGGTTCATGTCACACTATTTGTAACCCCCACAGTTGCCTGGACCTGCAGAGTTTCACTGGCTGTCTTGTCTGGAGACAATACACATCTCTTTAGACTGTCTTGATGCTCTCTCCACTCACACTGTTTGTATCTTAAAGACTTGATTAGTTGTAAGTATTCGCATTCCAACCATTATTCTGTAAATTGAGTCTGTGTCTTTATATGCCCTGTTTGTGAACAGAATTCCCACTCACCTGAAGAAGGGGCTTGGAGCTCCGAAAGCTTGTGTGGCTTTTGCTGCCAAATAAACCTGTTGGACTTTAACCTGGTGTTGTTAAACTTCTTACGAAGTTCAGCCCGTCAGGAACGCCGCTGCATGCACAGTTACAGTGGCAGCACAGTGGTTAGCACGGCTGCCTCACAGCGCCAGGGACCCGGGTTCGATTCCCGGCTCGGGTCACTGTCTGTGCGGAGTTTGCACGTTCTCCCTGTGTCTGCGTGGGTTTCCTCCGGGTGCTCCGGTTTCCTCCCACAGTCTGAAAGACGCGCTGGTTCGGTGCTCAATTCTCCCTCAGTGTCCCTGGATGCATAGGTTAGAGGGATTAGCAGGGTAAATATGTGGGGTTAAAGAACAATACAGCACAGGAACAGGCCCTTCGGCCCTCCAAGCCTGCGCCGCTCATGTGCCCAACTAGACCAATCTTTTGAATCCCTCTATTCCCAGTCTGTTCATGTGGCTATCTAGATAAGTCTTAAACGATCCCAGCGTGTCCGCCTCAATCACCTTGCTTGGGAGTGCATTCCAGGCTCCCACCACCCTCTGTGTAAAATACGTCCCCCTGACATCTGTGTTGAACCTTGCCCCCCTCACCTTGAACCCGTGACCCCTTGTGTTCGTCACCTCCGACCTGGGAAAAAGCTTCCCACTGTTCACCCTATCTATGCCCTTCATAATTTTATACACCTCTATTAGGTCGCCCCTCATCCTCCGTCTTTCCAGTGAGAACAACCCCAGTTTACCCAATCTCTCCTCATAGCTAAGACCCTCCATACCAGGCAACATCCTGGTAAACCTCCTCTGTACTCTCTCCAAAGCCTCCACGTCCTTCTGGTAGTGTGGCGACCAGAACTGGACGCAGTATTCCAAATGTGGCCTAACCATCGTTCTATACAGCCGCAACATCATATGCCAACTTTTATATTCTATGCCCTGTCCAATAAAGGCAAGCATGCCATATGCCTTCTTCACCACCCTCTCCACCTGTGCTGCCACCTTTAAGGATCTGTGAACTTGTACACCCAGGTCCCTCTGTGTGTCTATACTCCTGATGGTTCTGCCATTTATTGTATAGCTCCCCACTGCATTAGATCTACCAAAATGCATCACTTCGCATTTATCTGGATTAAATTCCATCTGCCATTTCTCCGCCCAATGTTCCAGCCTATCTATATCCTGCTGTATTCTCTGACAACGTTCATCACTATCCGCAACTCCAGCAATCTTTGTGTTGTCCGCAAACTTACTGATCACACCAGCTACATCACTGTCTGTGTGGAGTTTGCACATTCTCCTCGTGTCTGCGTGGGTTTCTTCCGGGTGCTCCGGTTTCCTCCCACAGTCCAAAGATGTGCGGGTTAGGTTGATTGGCCAGGTTAAAAATTGCCCCTTAGAGTCCTGAGATGTGTAGGTTAGAGGGATTAGCGGGTAAAATATGTGGGGGTAGGGCCTGGGTGGGATTGTGGTCGGTGCAGACTCGATGGGCCGAATGGCCTCCTTCTGCACTGTAGGGTTTCTATGATTTCTATGATCTTCCTCCAAATCATTTATATATATCTCAAACAGCAGAGGTCCCAGTACAGAGCCCTGCGGAACACCACTAGTCACAGACCTCCAACCGGAAAAAGACCCCTCCACTGCTACCCTCTGTCTTCTATGGCTAAGCCAGTTCTCCACCCATCTAGCTAGCTCACCTTTTATCCCGTGAGATTTAACCTTTTGCACCAGCCTGCCATGAGGGACCTTGTCAAACGCTTTACTAAAATCCATATAGACGGCATCCACGTCCCTTCCCTCGTCAATCGTTTTTGTCACCTCCTCAAAAAACTCAACCAAATTTGTGAGGCATGACCTCCCTCGTACAAAACCATGCTGTCTATCGCTTATGAGATTATTCAGTTCTAAATGCGCATATATCCTATCTCTAAGAATCTTCTCCAACAACTTCCCTACCACGGACGTCAAGCTCACCGGCCTATAATTACCCGGGTTATCCTTGCTACCCTTCTTAAATAACGGGAGCACATTAGCTATCCTCCAATCCTCTGGGACCTCACCTGTGTCCAGTGAAGATACAAAGATTTCTGTTAGAGGCCCAGCAATTGCATCTCTCGCCTCCCTGAGGAGTCTAGGATAGATGCCATCCGGCCCTGGGGATTTGTCTGTCTTAATGTTTCCTAAAAAACCTAACACTTCCTCCCCTGTAATTGAGATTTTTTCTAACGGGTCAACACATCTCTCTGGACACTACCAGTCAACATGTCCCTCTCCTTTGTGAATACTGATGCAAAGTATTCATTTAGGATCTCTCCTACTTCCTTTGGTTCTAAGCATAATTCCCCTCCTTTGTCCCTGAGAGGTCCGATTCTTTCCCTAACAACCCTCTTGTTCCTGACGTATGTATAAAATGCCTTAAGATTCTCCTTAATCCTGTCTGCCAAGGACATTTCGTGACCCCTTTTTGCCCTTCTAACTCCCTGTTTGAGTTCTTTTCTACTTTCTCTGCATTCCTCCAGTGCTCCATCTGTTTTTAGCTGCCTGGACCTCATGTATGCCTCTTTTTTCTTTTTATAGAACATAGAACAGTACAGCACAGAACAGGCCCTTCGGCCCACGATGTTGTGCCGAGCTTTATCTGAAACCAAGATCAAGCTATCCCACTCCCTATCATCCTGGTGTGCTCCATGTGCCTATCCAATAACCGCTTAAATGTTCCTCAAGTGTCTGACTCCACTATCACTGCAGGCAGTCCATTCCACACCCCAAACACTCTCTGCGTAAAGAACCTACCTCTGATATCCTTCCTATATCTCCCACCATGAACCCTATAGTTATGCCCCCTTGTAATAGCTCCATCCACCCAAGGAAATAGTCTTTGAACGTTCACTCTATCTATCCCCTTCACCATTTTATAAACCTCTATTAAGTCTCCCCTCAGCCTCCTCCGCTCCAGAGAGAACAGGCCTAGCTCCCTCAACCTTTCCTCATAAGACCTACCCTCCAAACCAGGCAGCATCCTGGTAAATCTCCTCTGCACTCTTTCCAGCGCTTCCACATCCTTCTTATAGTGAGGTGACCAGAACTGCACACAATATTCCAAATGTGGTCTCACCAAGGTCCTGTACAGTTGCAGCATAACCCCACGGCTCTTAAACTCCAACCCCCTGTTAATAAAAGCTAACACACTCTAAGGCCTTCTTCACAGCTCTATCCACTTGAGTGGCAACCTTTAGAGATCTGTGGATACAAACCCCAAGATCTCTCTGTTCCTCCACAGTCTTCAGAACCCTACCTTTGACCCTGTCATCCACATTTAAATTAGTCCTACTGAAATGAATCACCTCACATTTATCAGGGTTAAATTCCATTTGCCATTTTTCAGCCCAGCTTTGCATCCTATCTATGTCTCTTTGCAGCCTACAACAGCCCTCCACCTCATCCACTACTCCACCAATCTTGGTGTCATCAGCAAATTTACTGATCCACCCTTCAGCCCCCTCCTCTAAGTCATTAATAAAAATCACAAAGAGCAGAGGACCAAGCACTGATCCCTGCGGCACTCCGCTAGCAACCTGCCTCCAATCCGAAAAATTTCCATCCACCACCACCCTCTGTCTTCGATCAGACAGCCAGTTACCTATCCAATTGGCCAACTTTCCCTCTATCCCACACCTCCTTACTTTCATCATAAGCCGACCATGGGGGACCTTATCAAACGCCTCACTAAAATCCATGTATATGACATCAACTGCCCTACCTTCATCAACACACTTAGTTACCTCCTCAAAAAATTCAATCAAATTTGTGAGGCACGACTTGCCCTTCACGAATCCATGCTGACTATCCCGGATTAATCCGCATCTTTCTAAATGATCGTAAATCCCATCCCTAAGGACCTTTTCCATCAATTTACCAACCACCGAAGTGAGACGAACCTGTCTATAATTACCAGGGTCATTTCTATTCCCTTTCTTAAACAGAGGAACAACATTCGCCACTCTCCAGTCCTCTGGCACCATCCCCGCGGACAGTGAGGACCCAAAGATCAAAGCCAAAGGCTCTGCAATCTCATCCCTTGCCTCCCAAAGAATCCTAGGATATATTTCATCAGGCCCAGGGGACTTTTCGACCTTCAGTTTATTCACAACTGCCAGGACATCCTCCCTCCGAACATCTATTTCCTCCAGCCTATTAGCCTGTAACACCTTTTCTTCCTCAAAAACATGGCCCCTCTCCTTGGTGAACACTGAAGAAAAGTATTCATTCATCACCTCGCCTATCTCTACTGGCTCCATACACAAGTTCCCACTACTGTCCTTGACCGGCCCTAACCTCACCCTGATCATTCTTTTATTCCTCACATAAGAATAATTGATTAGACCCACAATTTCCCTGGTTATCCACGGCTCTCGAATCCTACCTTTCCTATCCTTCCTCTTTACAGGCACATGCCTGTCCTGCAGTCCTATCAACGGCTCCTTAAAAGACTCCCACATGCCAGCTGTGGATTTGCCCTCGAACAGCCTCTCCCAATCAACAGCCATCAGATCTTGCCTAATCCGGCTGTAGTTAGCCTTCCCCCAATTCAGCACCTTACCCATAGGACAACACTCATCTTTTTCCATTACTATCTGAAAGTTTACAGAATTTGTGGTCACTATTTGCCACATGTTCCCCGACTGAAACTTTGATGACCTGACCAGGCTCATTCCCCAGTACTAGGTCCAGTACAGCCCCCTCTCTAGTTGGACTGTCAACAATATTGTTCCAAAGAACCTTCCTGTACGCATTTTATAAATTCTTCCCCGTCCAGGCCCCCAGCCCTAAGCTGTTATGGGGTTATGGCGATAAGGCCTGGGTGGGATTGTGGTTGGTACAGACTCAGCCGAATTGCAAAGATGATCCAATCAACAGTAGCCCCCCTGAGGGAATCCGATTGGACAATTATTTGCCCCGAGGGCATCCGATTGGACAATTATTTGCCCCGAGGGCATCCGATTGGACAATTATTTGCCCCGAGGGAATCCGATTGGACAATTATTTGCCCCGAGGGAATCCGATTGGACAATTATTTGCCCCAAGAGGAGCTGATTGGACAATTATTTGCCCCAAGAGGAGCTGATTGGACAATTATTTGCCCCGAGAGGTGCTGATTGGACAATTATTTGCCCCGAGAGGAGCTGATTGGTCAGTGAATCACCCTGAGCCAACCGCATTGGTCAGCCATATGCCCGCTGAGAGGAGCTGATTGGTCGGTCGAACGCGCGCCCGCCCTCTCCCCATTGGCTGCCCCGACAATAGAGAGAGACCCACCCACTCTCTCCTCGCTGATTGGACACCTGGCCCGCCAATGGGCGCTTGCGAATGGGCGGTTCCGCTCCCGGGTTGGCCAACCGGGCTGTCGGTCACTCGACGTCGCTCCCCGATAGGTCGGCCGGGCCGTCAGTCACTCGGCGCCGCTCCCCGATTGGTCGGTCGGGCTGTCAATCACACTCGACGCCGCTCTCTGATTGGCCCGCTCCTCACAAACGGGGCAACGAAAGAAAAATAAGCGATGGCGGATGGGGGGGGAAAAAAAATCTCCGAGCCGGTCTCCGAGTCCGGTTCCCCCCCCCCGGCCGGGAACCGTTCCCCCCTCTCCCCCCCACCCACCCCGGGAAGGCCGACGCCGGCCGCTCGCCCCCCTCAGAGAAAACCTTCCAAAACGCGGCGCCTTTGCTGTCCGCCAGAGTTGTTTGCGCAGGCGCGCAGCTCCCTCCTCCCTTCGCCCACCTGGACCGGAAACGGCGCCGATCTCGCGAGGCCAGAGCGCGCGCGCGCGCGCACGCACTTCCCGCGCCGTCGCCATAGCAACGTCGAAGGCGGGCTACTATCCAGCGCCACCCGGTGGTTGGGAGGCTCCCCCTCGTGGCTGGGAGGACCCCCCTCTAGTGGTTGGGAGGACCCGCCTAGTGGCTGGGAGGACCCCTGTTGGCTGGGAGGACCCCTGTTGGCTGGGAGGATCCCCGGAGGCTGGGAGGACCCCCGGGCGGCTGGGGGGGCTCCGGGCGGTTGGGGGGGCTCCGGGCGGTTGGGGGGACCCCCGGTGGTTGGGAGGACCCCGTGCGGCTGGGAGCACCCCGGGCGGCAGGGGGGGCCCTGGGCGGCTGGGGGGGCCCCGGGCAGCAGGGGGGGCCCCGGGCGGCAGGGGGGGCCCCGGGCGGCAGGGGGGCCCCGGGCGGCAGGGGGGGCCCCGGGCGGCTGGGGGGACCCCCGGCGGCTGGGGGGACCCCCGGCGGTTGGGAGGACCCCGGGCGGTTGGGAGGACCCCGGGCGGCTGGGGGGACCCCGGGCGGTTGGGAGGACCCCGGGCGGTTGGGAGGACCCCGGGCGGCTGGGGGGGCCCCGGGCGGCTGGGAGGACCCCGGGCGGTTGGGGGGGCCCCGGGCGGCAGGGGGGGGCCCCGGGCGGCTGGGAGGACCACGGGCGGCTGGGAGGGCCCCGGGCGGCTGGGGGGACCCCGGGCGGTTGGGGGGACCCCGGGCGGCTGGGGGGGCCCCGGGCGGCTGGGAGGACCCCGGGCGGCTGGGAGGACCCCGGGCGGTTGGGGGGACCCCGGGTGGCTGGGGGGGCCCCGGGCGGCTGGGAGGACCCCGGGCGGCTGGGAGGACCCCGGGTGGCTGGGGGGGCCCCGGGCGGCTGGGAGGACCCCGGGCGGTTGGGGGGACCCCGGGTGGCTGGGAGGGCCCCGGGCGGCTGGGGGGGCCCCGGGCGGCTGGGGGGGCCCCGGGCGGCTGGGGGGGCCCCGGGCGGCTGGGAGGGCCCCGGGCGGCGTTGTGTGTCTTGAAGGCTACCTTGGAGAACGTTTACCGAATCGACGCAGAATCGCCGAGCAGAAACTGATAGCCACGTTCCGCACACATGAGGACGGCCTCAACCGGGATCTTGGGTTCATGTCACACTATCTGTAACCCCCACGACTTGCCTGGGCTTGCAAAATCTCACTAACTGTCCTGGCTGGAGACAATACACATCTCTTTAACCTGTGCCTAACCCTCTCTCTACTCACATTGTCTGGACCTGTAAAGACTTGATTACCTGTAAAGACTCGCATTCCAACCATTATCTTGCAATTGTGTCCCTGTCTGTATATGCCGTGTTTGTGAACCCAACTCTCCACTCACCTGATGAAGGAGCAGCGCTCCGAAAGCTCGTGATACCAAATAAACCTGTTGGACTTTAACCTGGTGTTGTGAGACTTCTTACTGTGCCCACCCCAGTCCAACACCGGCATCTCCATATCGTGACATTTTAAAGATTGTTGGAGGGCTTGGGCCTGTACTCATTGGGGTTTTATTATTATTAATTTTTTCTGTCACAAATAGGCTCACATTAACATTGCAATGACCTACACATCTTTGGACACTAAGGGGCAATTTAGCATGGCCAATCCACCTAACCTGCACATCCTTGGACACTAAGGGGCAATTTAGCATGGCCAATCCACCTAACCTACACATCTTTGGACACTAAGGGGCAATTTAGCATGGCCAATCCACCTAACCCGCACATCTTTGGACACTAAGGGGCAATTTAGCATGGCCAATCCACCTAACCTGCACATCCTTGGACACTAAGGGGCAATTTAGCATGGCCAATCCACCTAACCTGCACATCCTTGGACACTAAGGGGCAATTTAGCATGGCCAATCCACCTAACCTACACATCTTTGGACACTAAGGGGCAATTTAGCACGGCCAATCCACCTAACCTGCACATCTTTGGAAAGGAGAGAGTGCAGAATGTAGTGTTACAGTCATAGCTAGGGTGTAGAGAAAGGGCAGCTTAATATGAGGTAGGTCCATTCAAAAGTCTGATGACAGCAGTTGGTACGTGTTCTCAGATTTATGTATCTTTTTCCCAACAGAAGAAGGTGGAAGAGAGAATGTCCGGGGTGCGTGGGGGTCCTTGATTATGCCGGCTGCTTTTCCCCGAGGCAGCGGGAAGTGTAGACAGAGTCAATGGATGGGAGGCTGGGTTTGCGTGATGGATTGGGCTACATTCACAACCTTTTGTAGTTCCTTGCGGTCTTGGACAGAGCAGGAGCCCCATACCAAGCTGTGATACAACCGGAAAGAATGCTTTCTATGGCGCATCTGTAAAAGTTGGTGAGAGTTGTAGCTGACATGCCAAATTTCCTTAGTCTTTTGAGAAAGTAGAGGCGTTGGTGGGGCTTTCTTAACTATAGTGTCGGCATGGGGGGGACCAGGACAGGTTGTTGGTGATCTGGGCACCTAAAAACTTGAAGCTCTCGACCATTTCTACTTCATCCCCGTTGATGTAGACAGGGGCATGTTCTCCTTTACGCTTCCTGAAGTCGATGACTATCTCCTTTGTTTTGTTGACATTGAGGGAGAGATTATTGTTGCCGCACCAGTTCACCAGATTCTCTATCTCATTCCTGTACTCTGTCTCGTCATTGTTTGAGATCCGACCCACTACGGTGGTGTCGTCAGCAAACTTGACAATGGAGTTGGAGGGGAATTTGGCCGCACAGTCATCTGGAAAGGATGCTTTCTATGGTGCATCTGGACATTCCAATGATTCTGGTGGTCCTGCCCAGTAGTGAGGGTGAGGCCTTGTCGGAGCGTATTGACAGGGAGCCCAGGTCGGGTGCTGGACTCAGTGAACAGTTCCTCCCAAGGTGGGGGTCAGTTTGAGGCAATCTGCAAGCCAGAAAGTGTCACTGGAACAGGGACAGGAACTGGCCCTGTTAAGTCACCTTGAAAGGGAGCAAAGAAATAGGTTCAGAATGACGGACGGAGTTAGCACGCTGCGGGCCGCTGGGGCAAAGGTGCCTCAAGGACACTGAACAGCATTGATGCACAGACCGATCTTGGGGTTCAAGTCCATAGCTCCCTGAAAGTGACCACACAAGTAGATAGGGTGGTAAAGAAGCCTTCTTGCCTTTATTGGTCGGGGCATTGAGTCAGGAAGCCACGTTGCAGCTTTATAAAACTTTAGTTAGGCCGCACTTGGAGTATTACATTCAATTCTGATCGCCACATTACAGGAAGGACGTGGCGGCTTTGGAGAGGGTGCAGAAGGGGTTTAGAACCATAGAACCCCGACAGTGCAGAAGGAGGCCATTCGGCCCATCGAGTCTGCACCGACCACAATCCCACCCAGGCCCTATCCCCGTAACCCCTCACATTAACCCTGCTAATCCCCCTGACACTAGGGTCAATTTAACATGGCCAATCAACCTAACCTGCACTCTTTGGACACTAAGGGGCAATTTAGCATGGCCAATCCACCTAACCCGCGCATCTTTGGACACTAAGGGGCAATTTGGCATAGCCAATGCACTAACCTGCACATCTTTGGACACTAAGGGGCAATTTGGCATGGCCAATCCCCCTAACCTGCACATCTTTGGACACTAAGGGGCAATTTGGCATGGCCAATCCCCCTAACCTGCACATCTTTGGACACTAAGGGGCAATTTGGCATGGTCAATCCCCCTAACCTGCACATCTTTGGACACTAAGGGGCAATTTGGCATGGCCAATCCACCTAACCTGCACATCTTTGGACACTAAGGGGCAATTTAGCATGGCCAATCCACCTAACCTGCACATCTTTGGACACTAAGGGGCAATTTGGCATGGCCAATCCACCTAACCTGCACATCTTTGGACACTAAGGGACAATTTGGCATGGCCAATCCACCTAACCTGCACATCTTTGGACACTAAGGGGCAATTTAGCATGGCCTATCCACCTCACACGCACATCTTTGGACTGTGGGAAGAAACCGGAGCACCCGGAGGAAACCCACGCAGACACGGGGAGAATGTGCAAACTCCAGTCCAGACAGTGACTGAGGCCGGAATTGAACCCGGGTCCCTGGTGCTGTGAGACAGCAGTGCCAACCGCTGTGCCACCCACGGTTCCCACCATCCAGGATGCTGCCTGGATTAGAGGGTCTGAGCTATAAGGGGAGGCTGGACAAACTAGGGTTGTTTTCTCTGGAGCGGCGGTGGCTGAGGGGGAGACCTGGTAGAAGCCTAGAAAATGATGAGAGGCAGAGATCGGGTTGACAGAATCTTTTCCCCCAGAGTTGAAATATCTAATACGAGGGGGGGCATGGGCTTAAGGTGACAGGGAGAAAGTTCAAAGGAGATGTGAGGGGCAAGTTTTTTTACACAGAGAGTGGTAGGTATCTGGAACATACTTCCAGGGCTGGTGGTGCAGGCAGATACGATAGGGGTATTTAAGGGGCTTTTAGATAAGCACATGAATATGCAAGGAGTAGAGGGATATAGACCAAGGGCAGGCAGAAGGGATTAGTTAAATTTGACATCAACATTGTGGGCCGAAGAGCCTGTTCCTGTGCTGCACTGTTCCACCGCACACACCCGTAGGTCTGAAAGTTTGCCGGTGAGGAGTTACTCGAAATTCCGGGGAGAACGGGTCTCGCAGGGCGAGATTGAAAGCCTACGAGGCGCGCCATTGTTAAAGCCAACTGGATGGGAGATAATTCCAAGGAGAGATCGTCAAAGGTGGGGATTGGAAAGCCTCGTGAAAGTGAGGGAGTTTCAGCGAGACTGGTTGACTCACACTGGGACTGTTTGGAGTGGGGTGATTTATTGAGAAATCCATGGACTCGCTCTTGGTTGCGTTTGTCATTTACTCAAGAGTGTGGTGCGATCGTTCACAGTTTGTGTGTTCATTGACACGTACCTCATACTTACCCTGAATGTGAGAGAATACGAGGGATGTAGGCAATTCCTTTACCTTTCCAAACTTGTGCAGTAAAGTTTGGTTCCGTGGAATCTCGTGATTTATTCCAAAGGCGGGTGTCTTGAGTCTCAACTTTTATTGAACTTAAACAAAATGTTATTGGTCCCGATTGGTGGGGACGGGTCTGTCGCTGTGTAACACTGGGGTACAGTACTGGTGGGGACGGGTCTGTCACTGTATAACACTGGGGTACAGTACTGGTGGGGACGGGTCTGTCACTGTATAACACTGGGGTACAGTACTGGTGGGGACGGGTCTGTCGCTGTGTAACACTGGGGTACAGTACTGTTGGGGACGGGTCTGTCACTGTGTAACACTGGGGTACAGTACTGGTGGGGATGGGTCTGTCGCTGTATAACACTGGGGTACAGTACTGGTGGGGACGGGTCTGTCACTGTATAACACTGGGGTACAGTACTGGTGGGGACGGGTCTGTCTCTGTATAACACTGGGGTACAGTACTGGTGGGGACGGGTCTGTCACTGTGTAACACTGGGGTACAGTACTGGTGGGGACGGGTCTGTCACTGTATAACACTGGGGTACAGTACTGGTGGAGACAGGTCTGTTGCTGTATAACACTGGGCTACAGTACTGGTGGGGACGGGTCTGTCGTTGTATAACACTGGGGTACAGTACTGGTGGGGACGGGTCTGTCGCTGTATAACACTGGGGTACAGTGCTGGTGGGGACAGGTCTGTCACTGTATAACACTGGGGTACTGTACTGGTGGGGACGGGTCTGTCGCTGTATAACACTGGGGTACAGTACTGGTGGGGACGGGTCTGTCTCTGTATAACACTGGGGTACAGTACTGGTGGGGACGGGTCTGTCACTGTGTAACACTGGGGTACAGTACTGGTGGGGACGGGTCTGCCACTGTATAACACTGGGGTACAGGACTGGTGGGGACGGGTCTGTCTCTGTATAACACTGGGGTACAGTACTGGTGGGGACGGGTCTCTGTATAACACTGGGGTACAGTACTGGTGGGGACGGGTCTGAAACTGTATAACACTGGGGTACAGTACTGGTGGGGACGGGTCTGTCACTGTATAACACTGGGGTACAGTACTGGTGGGGATGGGTCTGTCACTGTATAACACTGGGGCACATTACTGGTGGGGACGGGTCTGTCACTGTGTAACACTGGGGTACAGTACTGGTGGGGACGGGTCTGTCACTGTATAACACTGGGGTACAGTACTGGTGGGGATGGGTCTGTCGCTGTATAACACTGGGGTACAGGACTGGTGGGGACGGGTCTGTCACTGTATAACACTGGGGCACATTACTGGTGGGGATGGGTCTGTCGCTGTATAACACTGGGGTACAGTACTGGTGGGGACGGGTCTGTCACTGTATAACACTGGGGTGCAGTACTGGTGGGGATGGGTCTGTCACTGTATAACACTGGGGTACAGTACTGGTGGGGACGGGTCTGTCTCTGTATAACACTGGGGTACAGTACTGGTGGAGACAGGTCTGTTGCTGTATAACACTGGGCTACAGTACTGGTGGGGACGGGTCTGTCACTGTATAACACTGGGGTACAGTACTGGTGGAGACAGGTCTGTCACTGTATAACACTGGGGTACAGTACTGGTGGGGACGGGTCTGCCACTGTATAACACTGGGGTACAGTACTGGTGGGGACGGGTCTGTCACTGTATAACACTGGGGTACAGTACTGGTGGGGACGGGTCTGTCACTGTATAACACTGGGGTACAGTACTGGTGGGGACGGGCCTGTCTCTGTATAACACTGGGGTACAGTACTGGTGGGGTCCGGTCTGTCTCTGTATAACACTGGGGTATAGTACTGGTGGGGACGGGTCTGTCACTGTTTTACACTGGGGTACAGTACTGGTTGGGACGGGTCTGTCTCTGTATAACACTGGGGTACAGTACTGGTTGGGACGGGTCTGTCACTGTATAACACTGGGGTACAGTACTGGTGGGGACGGGTCTGTCACTGTATAACACTGGGGTACAGTACTGGTGGGGACGGGTCTGTCTCTGTATAACACTGGGGTACAGTACTGGTGGGGACGGGTCTGTCGCTGTATAACACTGGGGTACAGTACTGGTGGGGACGGGTCTGTCGCTGTATAACACTGGGGTACAGTACTGGTGGGGATGGGTCCGTCACTGTATAACACTGGGGTACAGTACTGGTGGGGACGAGTCTATCACCGTATAACACTGGGGTACAGTACTGGTGGGGACGGGTCTGTCACTGTATAACACTGGGGTACAGTACTGGTGGGGACGGGCCTGTCTCTGTATAACACTGGGGTACAGTACTGGTGGGGACGGGTCTGTCACTGTCTAACACTGGGGTACAGTACTGGTGGGGACGGGTCTGTCACTGTGTAACACTGGGGTACAGTACTGGTGGGGACGGGTCTGTCTCTGTATAACACTGGGGTACAGTACTGGTGGGGACGGGTCTGTCACTGTCTAACACTGGGGTACAGTACTGGTGGGGACGGGTCTGTCGCTGAATAAATACTGCTGATTACTCGCGTGTAAGAAGCTCAAATCATTTTATTCCAACACAAGCAAATCATATTTGCAATCTTTTCAAACAGAGGGTCTGTGGTTGCAGCGTAATGTTTCTGGCCCCTGCTTGTCTGGACTGAAATAGGGTTCCCCCAGGCACAATGAATAAGTGTGTCTGTGGCGAGGAACGGGTGGTCGAGTCAAAGCGAATCCAATCCCACGCCCGCTCGAGTACTTGCCAGCTGCCAAGACTTGTGAGCCGGTTCCCTGCCCTCTGAGCTGTGATCCACTGTGGGTGAGAAGGACACGGAGTGGGAATTTTACCATCCGGCCCGCCATGGGAATCGGAGTGGGCGGGTGGTCGGGGGAAGGGGGGAGACCGTGGATAAGTCCGCGGATCTCGGGCGGGATTCTCCGGTGTCGGGGCCGAGCGAGTCTGTAAAATCCCACCCACCGTCTCTCCCAGGGCGTATCCTGGCCAGGGATGCCATCTGCAGAACACACACAGCTCGGCACAACATCGTGGGCCGAAGGGCCTGTTCTGTGCTGTACTGTTCTATGTTCTACACCTTCTTCTCAAAGGACACAGGACTTCCCCCCCCCCCCCCCCCCGGCAATGCCAACTGGGCTTTTGTAGCAAGTGCTGATGACCAGTTAACCGGAGGCCCAACCAGTGTCTTAACCAGGGAAGCAGAAACACGCCCTGGGCAAGGCCAACCTTGGATTGGAACTTACATGTCCAGATACTAGCACCCTGGCAGGAGGGTTGTCGGGGGGGGGGGGGTAGAGAGGTTTGTCACTGCAGATCAAAGCCACTTCTTATTGGCATTGGAACGCTTTCTGCGCACTTTCCCAAATAATAATGATCCCCCAGTGAGGTGTGACTGGGAATTAGGACCGAGATCCGTTTTGTATTCATCCCTGGGACATGGGCGTCGCTGGCTGGGCCAGCATATATTGCCCATCCCTCGTCGCCCTGGTCTCACTCGGCCATTTCAGTGGATGGAGAGTCAGCCACATTGGCTGTGGCTCTGGAGTCACATGTAGGCCAGACGGGGTAAGGACGGCAGATTTCCTTCCCTAAAGGGAACCAGATGGGTTTTTCCCACAACGGGTCATCAGTAGATTCTTAATTTCCAGATATTTTTTATCGAATTCAGATTCCACCAGCTGCCGTGGGCGGGATTCGAACCCGGGTCCCCCCAGAACATTAGCTGAGTTTCTGCATTGATAGTCTTAGCGATAATACCACTAGGCCGTCGCCTCCTCTCCTTGCGGCAGGGGCGTCTGTAGAGGTGAGCCGGGCTTCCTGGGGCAGGATGACCTGACGGTGCACTTATACCCCCGCCGCGAGGCAGAAAGGGGGAGTCTTAACTTCATATAAAAGGAGAATAATGCATTGCTCAATCTTAAAACGCAAAACGTGGCTGATTAAAGCTGCCAGAACGACCCGTCTCCAAGTGTTCGGCCTTCCCTTGTCAATCATATCATAGAATCAAACAATCCCAACAGTGCAGAAGGAGGCCATTCGGCCCATCGAGTCTGCACCGACCACAATCCCACCCAGGCCCTACCCCCATATCCCTACATATTTTACCCACTAATCCCTCTAACCTACGCATCTCACGACACTAAGGGGCAATTTTAGCATGGCCAATCAACCTAACCCGCACATCTTTGGCAAGATGAGGTCTTCATCAAGACGGAGGTATTATCCATTAGCGGGAGGTCCCCATTGGAAAAAGAGATGGCGGGAAGGATGCGCTAAATGGCCGTCGTGGCTGCAAATGCTTCCCTGTCAGCTTCATTGCATTGTCAAGTGGTGACATCTCTTGTCCCAATAGAAACTGGCCATGTAAACCCGTCACGCTGCCAGAGGATCAGTGGCGCCACCACAGGTGGGAGGAAGACATGACGAGTTTCCAAGAACACTAAAGGGGGAAGTTGCAGACACTAAGTACAAAATATCACCAAGTGATCCAAATGTCTTCAGACCCCCCGCTCAACTCTTCAAGAACACAGGAGACAGACTAGTCCTGGCTAAATACAACTCTGATCCGTAAAAAATACTTAAATTAATTTGGTCAGAACCAACATTTATCCCCGAGCTCAGTAAATGCTACGCTTCAGTACAGAAGTTAAAATCCAAAAACTGTAACAAAATATATTTCCTCTTCCTTTTATATTAAACAAATTTCCCGGGAGCGGAACGGGAGGAGGCCATTCAGCCCCTTGGACCTGTTCCACCGCCGTTCGCTGGGAAGGAGTGGGGCAGTGGGGGAGTCCCGTGGGAGCTGATGCGACCCTGTGCCCCGCAGGGGGAGTGGGATGGGTGTCAGATGTGGGGGGCGGAGGTGGGAAAGGGGGTCCTATTTGTGTCAAACACAGAACAAAGGACAATACGGCACAGGAAACAGGCCCTTCGGCCCTCCCAGCCTGCACCGATCATGTGTTCCTAACTAGACCATCCGTTCGTATCCCTCTATTCCCAGTCTGTTCATGTGGCTATCTAGGCTGTCAGTCAGTACACCTGCCGCCCCCCCCCCACCGCAACTCCCACCCGGAGCCTGAGGAGCTCACATCGCGAGGGAGCGACCCCTTGCGTTCCGTGAGTAACCACCACCGCCCCCCTCCCATTTTGCTTTGTGGGATGGAGCGGGGGAGGGAGGGGTTAACAATTCGGGCGAGTGGGGGGGGGGGGGGGGGTGTGTGACTGAGTTCACTTCGGGCTGACACAGGCAATGATGGGCCGAATGGCCTCCGCCCACCCTGTGCCCGCATTTCGGCATCGCCCACTCTGAGCGATGCCCCCCCAGAGTGCCCCCTCCCCGTTGGCCATGCTAAATTGTCGCTAAGTGTGAAATTATGATTCTCGGATGTGAAGTTGCGTTGTTTGAAAGCCGGGTACACGCCTCTGTTACATATACCACATCGAGCGCACAAATCCACCCTTTAACACCAGGGAAATCAGCCAGAGCAGATTCGAGCACATTCTACGTCCCAACATCAACCCAGTGGGTGAGAAATATTTCTGTTATCATCTGCTCAAAGAATCTCCACAGTGCAGAAGGAGGCCATTCGGCCCATCGAGTCTCAGTAGATCATTCCACCCAGGCCCTATCCCCATAACCCCAAGCATCCATCCCGCTAATACCTACCCCCCCCCCCCCCCCCCCCCCCCCCGCCCAACCTGCACGTCTTTGGACACTAAGGGGCAATTTAGCATGGCCAATCCACCTAACCTACACATCTTTGGACACTAAGGGGCAATTTAGCATGGCCAATCCACCTAACCCACACATCTTTGGACACTAAGGGGCAATTTAGCATGGCCAATCCACCTAACCTGCACATCTTTGGACACTAAGGGGCAATTTAGCATGGCCAATCCACCTAACCCGCACATCTTTGGACACTAAGGGCAATTTAGCATGGCCAATCCACCTAACCTGCACATCTTTGGACACTAAGGGGCAATTTAGCATGGCCAATCCACCTAACCTGCACATCTTTGGACACTAAGGGGCAATTTAGCATGGCCAATACACCCAACCTACACATCTTTGGACACTAAGGGGCAATTTAGCATGGCTAATACACCTAACCTGCACATCTTTGGACACCAAGGGGCAACTTAGCATGGCCAATCCACCTAACCTACACACCTTTGGACACTAAGGGGCAATTTAGCATGGCCAATCCACCTAACCCGCACATCTTTGGATACTAAGGGGCAATTTAACATGGTCAATCCACCTAACCCGCACATCCTTGGACACTAAGGGGCAATTTAGCACAGCCAATCCACCTAACCCGCACATCTTTGGACACCAAGGGGCAATTTAGCATGGCCAATCCACCTAACCTACACACCTTTGGACACTAAGGGGCAATTTTGCATGTCCAATCCACCTAACCCGCACATCTTTGGACACTAAGGGGCAATTTAGCATGGCCAATCCCCCTAACCTACATATCTTTGGACACGAAGAGACAATTTAGCATGGCCAATCCACCTAACCTGCACATCTTTGGACACGAAGAGACAATTTAGCATGGCCAATCCACCTAACCCGCACATCTTTGGACACTAAGGGGCAATTTAGCATGGCCAATCCACCTAACCTGCACATCTTTGGACACGAAGAGACAATTTAGCATGGCCAATCCACCTAACCCGCACATCTTTGGAGTGTGGGAGGAAACCGGAGCACCCGGAGGAAACCCACGTCGACATGGGGAGAATGTGTGACTCCACACAGACAGTGACCCTAGGCCGGGAATCGAACCCGGGTCCCTGGCTCTGTGAGCCGGCAGTGCCAACCTCACCAATCTAATTTTGATTCCTTTGTTTATGAGGGGGGGGGGGGGATGTGGAGGGTGTGGAACATCCAGCCGGTGGGTGTTTGACGCCAGCAGGGCCTTTTTCAGCCAGAAAGCTCTCTGACTCTGGGAAAGTGGTTGGGGCCTGGGGGGGGGGGGGGGGGGTGGCGTTGACAAAGGATGGCGAGAGTCAGAGCTTCTCTATGGCTTCCCTTTCCCCCCTCCCCCTCCATCTTACACCCCTGTGTCACCGCCCCCCCCCCCCCCCACACCCCCCACACCCCTCCCCGTGGTCGGATTACAAGCGGTGCTCCCAGCTCCTTAGGCGGCCTGCCTGCCTGCCCGACAGTGCTTCACATGTTCACTGTTGAGTTCCAAGGCGTGTTCCGACTCCCAGTCACGTTCAAACACTGCCTTCAGCTGACTCTGCGCCGTGCCTGGGCTGTTGGGTGGGGCGCCCGTCTGGTTAATAACGAGGCCCACTCCAGCTGTTCTGATGAAGTAATCTTCGGACCAGTTGGAAGTACCTGAGGAAGCAAAATGGCGGGTTTAGCGACCGCGCGCTCAACAATTCCGAATCCGCCCTCACCAGGCTACCAGAGCAGGTCAGAGGCTGGGAATCATAGAGCCATAGAAAATTACAGCTCAGAAACAGGCCCTTCTTGTCTGTGCCGAACCATTTTATGCCTAGTCCCACTGACCTGCACTTGGACCATATCCCTCCACACCCCTCTCATCCATGAACCCGTCCAAGTTTTTCTTAAATGTTAAAAGTGACCCCGCATTTACCACTTTATCCGGCAGCTCATTCCACACTCCCACCACTCTCTGCGTGAAGAAGCCCCCCCTAATATTCCCCTTAAACTTTTCTCCTTTCACCCTTAACCCATGCCCTCTGGTTTTTTTCTCCCCTAGCCTCAGCGGAAAAAGCCTGCTTGCATTCACTCTATCTATACCCATCAAAATCTTATACACCTCTATCAAATCTCCCCTCAATCTTCTACGCTCCAGGGAATAAAGTCCCAACCTATTCAATCTCTCTCTGTAACTCAGCTTCTCAAGTCCCGGCAACATCCTTGTGAACCTTCTCTGCACTCTTTCAACCTTATTTACATCCTTCCTGTAACTAGGTGACCAAAACTGTACACGATACTCCAAATTCGGCCTCACCAATGCCTTATATAACCTTACCATAACACTCCAACTTTTATACTCAATCCTGCAGAGAGTTACTCACCTCCTGACTCCCCGCAAAGCCTGTCCACTGGGAATCCTGCGGAAAGTAACTCACCTCCTGACTCCCCCCCAAAGCCTGTCCACTGGGAATCCTGCGGAGAGTAACTCACCTCCTGACTCCCCCCAAAGCCTGTCCACTGGGAATCCTGCGGAGAGTAACTCACCTCCTGACTCCCCCCAAAGCCTGTCCACTGGGAATCCTGCGGAGAGTAACTCACCTCCTGACTCCCCCCAAAGCCTGTCCACCATCTATAAGGACACAAGTCAGGAGTGTGATGGAACACTCTCCACTTGCCTGGATGAGTGCGGCTCCCAACAACACTCGAGAAGCTCGACACCATCCAGGACAAAGCAGCCCCGCTCGATCGACACGCTAACCACAAACACTCACTCCCTCCACCACCGACGCACAGTGGCAGCAGTGTGTACCATCTACAAGATGCACTGCAGCGACTCGCCAAGGCTCCTTCGACAGCACCTTCCAAACCCGCCACCTCTACCACCTAGAAGGACAAGGGGGGGGCAGCAGACACATGGGGAATACATGGTATTCCATCACACCCCTGACTTGTGTCCTTGTAGATGGTGGACAGGCTTTGGGGGGAGTCAGGAGGTGAGTTACTCTCCGCAGGATTCCCAGTGGACAGGCTTTGGGGGGAGTCAGGAGTGAGTTACTCTCCACAGGATTCCCAGTGGACAGGCTTTGGGGGAGTCAGGAGTGAGTCACTCTCCAAAGGATTCCTAGTCTCTGATATTAATTCCAGATATTTTTTATTGAATTCAAATTCCACCACCTGCCTTGGCGGGATTCGAACCCGGGTCCCCCAGAACATGAGCTGAGTTTCCGGATTAATAGTCTAGCGATAATACCACTAGGCCATCGCTTCCCCAGATATTGACATATTGGAAATGTTACAACTGCCTACGGCCAAGATTTTCTCAAGAGCCCACGTTTACAATGGGAATTTGCTATGTCAACGAGTCACGCTGTAATTACAACCATCCTCCAGTGGAGGTGCTCAAACCCACCCGTGGCTCTCATTCACTGGACAAGAGGAAACGCGCTTGGGGAATCTCCTGCAATGGACCAGCTTGGTCACCCAGCAGAGGGGCGCGCACCCCCACCCATCTCCCAAATGCCCACTCCACCTCGCCAACAACTCACCAATGTAGGCAATGCGGTCGGTGACCATGTACTTGTTGTGGTTGACCCTACTGAAGGGAATTTTCCTCTGCGCCTCGGTGGCCGGAACCTTAAAGATCCTCTGCGAGAGGAATTGAAGAAGATAAATGAAAGGGGGTGGGTGAAAGAGTTCTTGAAACAACATCAACTTCAAGTTTTTAAGTGTCCAGATCACCAACAACCTGTCCTGGTCCCCCCATGCCCGACACTACAGTTAAGAAAGCCCCACCAACGCCTCTACTTTCTCAGAAGACTAAGGAAATTAGGCAAGTCCGCTACGACTTTCACCAACTTTTACAGATGCACCATAGAAAGCATCCTTTCTGGTTGTATCACAGCTTGGTCTGGTTCCTGCTCTGCGCAAGACCGCGAGGAACTACAAAGGGTCGTGAATGTAGCCCAATCCATTACGCAAACCAGCCTCCCATCCATTGACTCTGTCTACACTTCCCGCTGCCTCGGGGAAAAGCAGCCAGCATAATTAAGGACCCCACGCACCCCGGACATTCTCTCTTCCACCTTCTTCCGTTGGGAAAAAGATACAAAAGTCTGAGGTCACGTACCAACCGACTCAAGAACAGCTTCTTCCCTGCTGCCGTCAGACTTCTGAATTACCTCGCATTAAGCTGATCTTTCTCTACACCCTAGCTATGACTGTAGGGTGAGGGTGCGGGGGGAGGGGGGGGGGGGGGGGAAGGGGGTCGCTGTGTAATTGACAAAGATGTCACAGCCGAAAGGACAAAAGGAAGATAAATGGTGATGATAAAGGCTGGGAATGGCGCTCATAGCGTCCAATAAGAGATGGGAATGTGGAAATGGCAAAACAAACATGCAGAAAGTCAAAGGTCAACCTGAGTCATGTGGCAGATGGCCCCAGTGGGGTGGTGGTGGTGGCGGGGGCGGGGGGGGGGGAACAAGAGGGTGGCACAGTGGGTTAGCGCTGCTGCCTCACAGCTCCAGGGACCCGGGTTCGATTCCCGGCTCGGGTCACTGTCTGTGTGGAGTCTGCACGTTCTCCCCTGTGTCTGTGTGGGTTTCCTCCGGGTGCTCCGGTTTCCTCCCACACTCCAAAGATGTGTAGGTTAGGTGGATTGGCCGTGCTAAATTGTCCCTTAGTGTCCAAAGATGTGCAGGTTCACAGAATCATAGAATCCCTACAGTACAGAAGGAGGCCTTTTGGCCCATCAAGCAAGTTTGGTGGATTGGCTATGTTAAATTGCCCCTTAGTGTCCAAAGATGTGCTGGTTAGGTGGATTGGCCATGCTAAATTGTCCCTTAGTGTCCAAAGATGTGTAGGTTAGGTGGATTGGCCATGCTAAATTGCCCCTTAGTGTCCAAAGATGTGTGGGTTAGGTGGATTGGCCATGCTAAATTGCCCCTTAGTGTCCAAAGATGTGTGGGTTAGGTGGATTGGCCATGCTAAATTGCCCCTTAGTGTCCAAAGATGTGCAGGTCAGATGGATTGGCCATGCTAAATTGCCCCTTAGTGCCCAAAGATGTGTGGGTTAGGTGGATTGGCCATGCTAAATTGTCCCTTAGTGTCCAAAGATGTGTCGGTTAGATGGATTGACCATGCTAAATTGTCCCTTAGTGTCCAAAGATGTGTAGGTTAGATGGATTGGCCATGCTAAATTGCCCCTTAGTGTCCAAAGATGTGTAGGTTAGATGGATTGGCCATGCTAAATTGCCCCTTAGTGTCCAAAGATGTGTAGGTTAGATGGATTGGCCATGCTAAATTGTTCCTTAGTGTCCTGGGATGTGTGGGTTAGGTGGATTGGCCATGCTAAATTGACCTTAATGTCAGGGGGATTAGCTGGGTAAATGAGGGTAGCGAGGATAGAGCTGGGGTGGGATTGTGGTCAGTAGGGACTCGATGGGCCGAATGGCCTCCTTCTGTACTGTCGGGATTCCATGAATATCATTTTTTAAAATTATTGGTAAAAGTTATTGCTAATTTTCTTTCTATGTGTTAACTATAATCCTAAATAAATTTTATTTGGTAAAAGCTCCCTAGTGAGTCGTTCGACTCATACCTCAAATGAAACATCTCATGCCTACCCTAGCCTCATTCAAAATTTGCGAAACTCATGATCCAGGCTGAATTCATAAAACACCGCAAGAAGTCTCACAACACCAGGTTAAAGTCCAACAGGTTTATTTGGAATCACGAGCTTTCGGAGCGCTGCTCCTTCCTCAGGTGAGTGGCTCCTGCCACAGGTGACTCACCTGAGGAAGGAGCGGCGATTCCCGAAAGCTCGCGATTCCGAATAAACCTGTTGGACTTTAACCCCCTGGTGTCGTGTGACTTCTTACTGTGCCCACCCCAGTCCGAAGCCGGCATCTCCACATCGTTCACGAAGCATCTTGGAGTTTCTGATCGAGATTATACCGTAGGAAACACCCCCTGAAGGAGCGACAACTCACCACCTGGATGGGGCAGCTCAGGGGGCGCTCGGCCAGTACGCTCAGTGACTTCAGGTAGACGAACATGGGCTCGTACGAGTGTTCCCAGCAGCTGATCAGGAGGCGAACTGACACCTTCCGCTGACAGGCTGCCTCGCGCAAGTGGTCATCGATGGCTGGCCAGAATCTAGAGTGATGTAGGAAGGCGGGGGGGGGCGGGTGCAAAGATATAAGAACAAAATCACAAGAGAAACAACTTCTACCACTCAAAGCCTTTCGCCATCTCAGGGACGCCCTTCACACCCGATGGAGCCGTTCCTGAATTGGCAACACCCCTCGGAAGGAGGGGGGGGGGCGCGATGGCCAACATGCGCACAGAAAGATCCCACGAATGATCCCGACCGTGAAGTTTTAACGTTCATTTCGTAATGTCACGAGTAGTCTTACATTAACACCGCAATGAAGTTACTGTGAAAATCCCCGAGTCGCCCACACTCCTGTTCGGGTCACACTGAGGGAGAATTTAGGACGGCCAATGCACCCTAACCCGCACGTCTTTTGGACCGCGGGAGGAAACCGGAGCACCCGGAGGAAACCCACGCAGACACGGAGAGGCAAGCTGGGAATCGAATCTGGGTCCCTGGCGCTGTGAGGCAGCAGTGCTAACCCACTGTGCCAACGTGCCAGATATAGGAGCAGAATTCATAGAAATCATAGAATTCCTACAGTA
>NW_027590455.1:30000-75000 GCF_964213995.1 Mustelus asterias
GGCCATGCTAAATTGCCCCTTAGTGTCCAAAGATGTTCAGGTTAGGTGGATTGGCCATGCTAAATTGCCCCTTAGTGTCCAAAGATGTGCAGGTTAGGTGGATTGGCCATGCTAAATTGCCCCTTAGTGTCCAAAGATGTGCAGGTTAGGTGGATTGGCCGTGCTAAATTGCCCCTTAGTGTCCAAAGATGTTCAGGTTAGGTGGATTGGCCATGCCAAATTGTCCCTTAGTGTCCAAAGATGTGCAGGTTAGGTGGATTGGCCGTGCCAAATTGCCCCTTAGTGTCCAAAGATGTGCAGGTTAGGTGGATTGGCCGTGCTAAATTGCCCCTTAGTGTCCAAAGATGTTCAGGTTAGGTGGATTGGCCGTGCTAAATTGTCCCTTAGTGTCCAAAGATGTTCAGGTTAGGTGGATTGGCCATGCCAAATTGTCCCTTAGTGTCCAAAGATGTGCAGGTTAGGTGGATTGGCCGTGCTAAATTGTCCCTTAGTGTCCAAAGATGTGCAGGTTAGGTGGATTGGCCGTGCTATATTGTCCCTTAGTGTCCAAAGATGTGCAGGTTAGGTGGATTGGCCATGCTAAATTGCCCTTTAGTGTCCAAAAGATGTGTAGGTTACGGGATTGGCCATGCTAAATTGCCCCTTAGTGTCCAAAAGATGTGTAGGTTAGGGGATTGGCCATGCTAAATTGCCCCTTAGTGTCTAAAGATGTGCAGGTTACG
Organism: Mustelus asterias; assembly: GCF_964213995.1. Lineage (NCBI taxonomy): Eukaryota > Metazoa > Chordata > Chondrichthyes > Carcharhiniformes > Triakidae > Mustelus > Mustelus asterias. The sequence continues at coordinate 30,723 of NW_027590455.1, forward strand.
GGATTGGCCATGCTAAATTGCCCCTTAGTGTCCAAAAGATGTGTAGGTTAGGGGATTGGCCATGCTAAATTGCCCCTTAGTGTCTAAAGATGTGCAGGCTAGGTGGATTGGCCATGCTAAATTGCCCCTTAGTGTCCAAAGATGTGTAGGTTAGGTGGATTGGCCATGGTAAATTGCCCCTTAGTGTCCAAAGATGTGCAGGTTAGGTGGATTGGCCGTGCTAAATTGCCCCTTAGTGTCCAAAGATGTGCAGGTTAGGTGGATTGGCCATGCTAAATTGCCCCTTAGTGTCCAAAGATGTGCAGGTTAGGGGGATTGGCCATGCTAAATTGTTCCTTAGTGTCCAAAGATGTGCAGGTTAGGTGGATTGGCCATGCTAAATTGTTCCTTAGTGTCCAAAGATGTGCAGGTTAGGGGGATTGGCCATGCTAAATTGCCCCTTAGTGCCCAAAGATGTGCAGGTTAGGTGGATTGGCCATGCTAAATTGTTCCTTAGTGTCCAAAGATGTGCAGGTTAGGGGGATTGGCCATGCTAAATTGTTCCTTAGTGTCCAAAGATGTGCAGGTTAGGGGGATTGGCCATGCTAAATTGCCCCTTAGTGTCCAAAGATGTGTAGGTTAGGGGGATTGGCCATGCTAAATTGCCCCTTAGTGTCCAAAGATGTGTAGGTTAGGGGGATTGGCCATGCTAAATTGTTCCTTAGTGCCCAAAGATGTGTAGGTTAGGTGGATTGGCCATGCTAAATTGCCCCTTAGTGTCCAAAGATGTGTAGGTTAGGGGGATTGGCCATGCGAAATTGCCCCTTAGTGTCCAAAGATGTGCAGGTTAGGGGGATTGGCCATGCTAAATTGCCCCTTAGTGTCCAAAGATGTGCAGGTTAGGGGGATTGGCCATGCTAAATGTGTGGGCTTACGGAAGAGGGCCTGCGTAAGATACTCTGGCAGGGGCAGCACGGTAGCACAGTGGTTAGCACTGCTGCTTCACAGCTCCAGGGACCTGGGTTCGAATCCCGGCTCGGGTCACTGTCTGTGTGGAGTTTGCAAATTCTCCTCGTGTCTGCGTGGGTTTCCTCCGGGTGCTCCGGTTTCCTCCCACACTCCAAAGATGTGCGGGTTAGGTTGACTGGCCATGCTAAATTGCCCCTTAGTGTCCCGGGATGCGTAGGTTGGAGGGATTAGTGGGTAAATATGTAGGGATATGTGGATCGGGCCTGGGTGGGATTGTGGTTGGTGCAGACTCGATGGGCCGAATGGCCTCCTTCTGCAGTGTAGTGATTCCATGATTCTTTGAAGTGTGACAAACACCTTCTTCACCACCCTGTCCACCTGTGACGCCTCTTTCGAGGGATTATGTACCTCCACCCCGAGGCCTCTCTGTTCGACAACACTCCCTCGGGCCTGACCATTTAACACAGGAGTTTGGTCGATTGCGATTATCCGAAGACATTTGGGGTCAAAGTTGGTTAACGGAGTGAGGTCATCGATCAGCCCTGGTCCCAATGAATGGCGGCCGAACAGCCTCGAGGGGCTGTCTGGCCCTCTCTTCCTATCCTCCTCCCCCAGACGTACCTCCACCCCCTACAACCCTCTGACGCACGTGACACGGTGATTCACACGGGTAGGGAGTCACTCACCGAAATGTAAACCTCCGCGTCGATGCCGTTCAGCTTCAGCCTCATCGGGCGCTCCTTGCTGGACAGGGCGTCGAACCTGCTGGGCCAGCGCCGGGGGAGGGTCGCCCCCTTCTCCCCCAGTTGCCAGTACGTCCCGAAAACCCTCTCCACGTCCTGGGCCAGGCAGCTGCAATTGGACAGAACCACCCCCAGCTCCTTCACCTGAAGACAAACGGAGAGGATGGAGATGGGGGGGGGGGGGGGGGGGGGTGGTCTCATAACCGGCCATGGGAACCCTCGCGTCCGCCCTCGGAGGGGTGGAGGGGCGCTGGGGTCAGACACGGCACGGCACCTCCGACAGTGCTGCACTCCCTCCGTACCCTCAGCCCCCTCGGGAAATCCGGGGTGGGGGTTTACGCGCCCATGGCTTTCTGACTTGAGAGATGGGACAGAGGGGGCGGGGGCTGATCGACTGTGAGGGGCATCACAGCTGGGTCTGATCCCGCCCTCCGGATGTCCAGAGAGGTGCGTTTTCCAGCAGGGAATCACTTGTTGGCGACTGCCTGACTCCGCCCCTTTTGTCACTCCCAGTCCCCCCCCCCCACCCCTCTGGCTCAGGGGGCGGGGACAACCCCAACATTCTTTTACGGTGTGTGTGGGGAGAGGAGGGTCACTGGGCACTGTCCATCCCTAATTGCCCCCTTGAACTGAGTGTCTCGCTCGGCCCCTTTCAGAGGGGGGCAGTTAAGAGTCGATCACATTGCTGTGTGTGTGAGTGTGAAAGTGTGAGAGAGTGTGTTTGTGTGTGTGCGAGTGAGTGAGTGTGTGTGTGTGAGAGTGTGTGTGAGAGTGTGTGTGAGAGTGTGTGTGTGTGTGAGAGTGTGTGGGTGTGTGTGAGTGTGTGTGGGTGTGTGTGAGTGTGTGTGAGTGAGTGTGTGAGTGTGTGTGAGAGTGTGTGTGAGAGTGTGTGTGTGTGTGAGAGTATGTGGGTGTGTGTGAGTGTGTGTGAGTGAGTGTGTGAGAGTGTATGTGAGTGTGTGAGTGTATGTGAGTGTGTGTGTGAGTGTGTGTGTGTGTGTGTCTGAGTGTGTGTGTAAGAGTGTGTGTGTGTGAGTGTGTGTGTGAGAGTGTGTGTGAGTGTGTGTGTGAGAGTGTGTGTGAGAGTGTGTGTGAGAGTGTGTGTGTGTATGTGTGTGTGTGTGTGAGATTGTGTGTGTATGAGTGTGTGTGTGAGTGTGAGTGAGTGTGTGAGTGTGAGTGAGTGTGTGTCTGTGTGTGTGAGTGCGTGTGTGTGTGTGTGTGTGTGTATGAGTGTGTGAGTGAGAGTGTGAGTGTGTGTGTGTCTGAGTGTGTGAGTGAGTGTGTGTGTGAGTGTGTGTGTGTGAGTGTGTGTGTGTGTGTGTGTGAGTGTGTGTGTGAGTGTCTGAGTGTGAGAGTGTGTGTGTTTGTGTGTGTGTGGGTGTGTGTGAGTGTGTGTGTGTGAGAGTGTGTGTGAGAGTGTGTGTGAGAGTGTGTGTGTTTGTGTGAGAGTGTGTGGGTGTGTGTGTGTGAGTGTGAGAGTGTATGTGAGTGTGTGAGTGTGTGTGTGTGTGAGAGTGTGTGTGTAAGAGTGTGTGTGAGTGTGTGTGTGAGTGTGTGTGTGAGAGTGTGTGTGTGTATGTGTGTGTGTGAGAGTGTGTGTATGAGTGTGTGTGAGTGTGTGAGTGTGTGTGAATGTGTGTGTGTGAGAGTGTGTGTGTATGAGTGTGTGTGTGAGTGAGTGTGTGTGAGTGTGTGTGTGAGTGTGTGTGTGTATGAGTGTGTGAGTGAGTGTGTGTGTGAGTGAGTGTGTGTGTAAGAGTGTGTGTGTGAGTGTGTGTGTGTGAGTGTGTCTGTGTGTGTGAGAGTGTGTGTGTGAGTGTCTGAGTGTGAGAGTGAGTGTGTGAGTGTGTGTGAGTGTGTGTGTGTGAGTGTGTGTGAGTGTGTGTATGTGTGTGTTAGTGTGTGTGTGTGAGAGTGTGTGTGTGTGTATGAGTGTGAGTGAGTGTGTGAGTGTGCGAGTGAGTGTGTGTGTAAGAGTGTGTGTGTGTGTGTGTGTGTGTGAGTGTGAGTGTGTGTGTGTGTGTGTGGTGTGTGTGTGTGGTGTGTGTGTGTGTGTGGGGTGGGGTGTGGTTCTGGAGTCACATGTAGGTCAGACCGGGTAAGGACAGCAGATTTCCTTCCCTAAACAACATTGGTGAACCAGATGGGTTTTTATTTACGACAATCGATGATAATTGACACTGTTTCCCCATGACTGAAACTGGCTTTATAATCCCAGATTTTATTAATCGAATTTAAATTCCAACAGCCGCCATGGTGGGATTCGAACCCGGGACCCCCTTCCCCGGAGCATCAACCTGGCGAGGGGGGGATTGGCTCTCTGTATTACTAGCCCAGTGATGTTACCCATCTCCCTTCTAAGTGCGGGAGGGAACGTCATGAGATTCTGTGTGGTGAAGCCACCCTCTTGGATTTGAGGTACCCCGCTCTCCCCTCATTTTTAATTGGAGAGGCTTTGGCCTAGTGGTATTATCATTAATCCAGAAACTCAGCGAATGTTCTGGGGGACCCGGGTTCGAATCCCGCCCACGGCAGCTGGTGGAATCTGAATTCAATAAAACATATCTGGAATTAAGAATCTACTGATTGTCGATTGTGGGAAAAACCCATCTGGTTCCCTTTAGGGAAGGAAATCTGCCGCCCTTACCCCGGTCTGGCCTACATGTGACTCCAGAGCCACAGCAATGTGGTTGACTCTCAACTGCCCTCCAAGGGGCAACTAGGGATGGACAATAAATGCTGGGCCCAGCCAGCGACACCCATGTACTATGAAAACAGGATGAAGCTTTTGGATAGTAGTGAGTTTTGCTAGGCTCTCCCATTAGCCACCCCCACCGCCCCCGCTTGTTGCCAGTTACCTGGGTCAGCGAGCGCCAGTCCATGTTGGCACTGCCTACGTAAACATGCCTTCCATCAACCACCCAGAGCTTGGTGTGAACGATGCCATCCATCAAATTCGTCAACCACACGCGTCTCACCTCGGCACCTGCCCAAGGAAATGCCACAAGTCGGATTAGAGTCGCCCCCCCCCTTGTTGCGTAGTTGGGCAAAGTCAGAGTTAGAATTTGGTGTTCGTAACATCGTGAGATGCTAGCGGGGGGAAAGCATTGCGTGGTCCCGTTAAAAGGTGGTGCTTTTCCTGCGCTCAGTGGGTTCTAAAATACAAGTACACAGAGAACCCAGACTGAAACATTTATACCGAGAGGCCAAGCAGCAGTGTTACCAAGACGACAGGCTTTTGAATTTAGCCAATCAATTTGAATCAGGCAGTTAGGTACCAAGAACCTATTAAATTTAAATCTGACAAACCTCGGACCAATCCTATTGTGGGAAATATTGATGTGTCGTCCCGGGTATAAAAGAAGGAGTCAGTGGGACAAACCGGAGAGAGCAACTACCACCTGCCCGAGCCAACAGCTCTCAACTCTCTCTCTCTCTATAGACAGAGAGAGAGAGAATCATTGGCTCTCATAGCTTCATCTATGTCTCAGAGAAAGATAGCAAAGGTACCAAAGAAAAGAGAAGTTCCAGACAGAAGAATCAACAGAGAAACCCAAAATATTCCGGAAGACACAAAACCTGGTTGTAATTTAGAGAGTGGCTAAATTCTATTTTGTTAATGAGTGGGAATTGTATTTGTTGGAACCATTAGAATCTTGTATTATTCGGGAGTAGTTAATAGAAGAGATTTATTCGGGTTGTTAATAGTTTAGTTAATTTGCTCTTTGCTAGTTAGAGAAATAAATTGTTAGGTGTTGATTTGAGAGAGTGTCGGGGGTTTATTTTGTATTTAACCACTCGGGGTTGCTGAAGAGCAGGTCACATCACTTCACACACACTTTTTACAGATTATCGGACCAGGTACTCCTCTTTGGGGGTTAGTTCTCAAAGTTGGGGGGGGGGGGGGAGCGGGGAATCCATCTCTGGTTTATAACGCCCTGCCCCACACCATGGGCTAGCCCAACCGACATCCGGCAATCCGGTAACACTGGAGATTTCACATCCTCACGCCAAGGGAGGGAGCTGGGAGGACAGGAGCGCTGCTGCAGCCCTGGCTGGGCAACTGCACTGCCACCACTGGTTGGGAGGGCGTAACTGCAGCGTGACGGTTTACATGAAGAAATTGGCATCACGAACGCGCACGCGGGAATTAACAACATTGGAGAGCGGGAAACGAGAGGAAATAGAAAGAGAGAGGATTTTCTAGTTTTACATCAATGGGCACAAGCAATGAGAAAGTGTTTCGGGTGGGAGAATTTATAACTTCAGACAAAAAAAACTGGGAGGTGAAGTTGCCAGAAGTGCTTCGGAAACACTCGTTGATTCGATTTGCAAAAGTTTGATTTTGCAACGGAGGATTCACAATCAGACACACAAGAGAGGATATTCCTCTCACCGTCTACATCAACGGGGACGAAGTAGAAAGGGTCGAGAGCTTCAAGTTTTTAGATGTCCAGATCACCAACAACCTGTCCTGGTCCCCCCCGTGCCGACACTATAGTTAAGAAAGCCCCACCAACACCTCTACTTTCTCAGAAGACTAAGGAAATTTGGCATGTCAGCTACGACTCTCACCAACTTTTACAGATGCACCATAAGAACATAAGAAATAGGAGCAGGAGTAGGCCATCTGGCCCTTCGAGCCTGCCCCGCCATTCAACAAGATCATGGCTGATCTGAAGCGAATCAGTTCCACTTACCCGCCTGCTCCCCATAACCCCTAATTCCCTTATCGATCAGAAAGCTATCTACCCATGATTTAAACATATTCAACGAGGAAGCCTCCACCACCAGTCCAAAGATGTGCGGGTTAGGTTGATTGGCCATGCTAAAATTGCCCCTTAGTGTCCTGGGATGCATAGATTAGCGGGTAAAATATGTAGGGATATAGGGGTAGGGCCTGGGTGGGATTGTGGTCGGTGCAGACTCGATGGGCCGAATGGCCTCTTTCTGTACTGTAGGGTTTCTATGTTTCTACTTTTTTAAACTTCAATGGGCAGAGAATTCCAGAGATTCACTACCCTCTGAGAGAAGAAGTTCCCCCTCAACTCTGTTCTGAACCGGCCCCCCCCTTATTTTGAGGCTGTGCCCTTTAGTTCTGGTTTCCCTTCTAAGTGGAAAGAATCTCTCCACCTCTACCCTATCCAGCCCCTTCATTATCTTATAGGTCTCTATAAGATCACCCCATATCCTTCTAAACTCCAACGAGTACAGACCCAATCTGTTTAATCTCTCCTCATAAGCTACACCCCTCATCTCCGGTATCAACCTGGTGAACCTTCTCTGCACTCCCTCCATAGAAAGCATCCTTCCCGGATGTATCCCAGCTTGGTATGGGGCTCCTGCTCTGCCCAAGACCGCAAGGAACTACAAAGGGTCGTGAATGTAGCCCAATCCATCACTCAAACCAGCCCCCCATCCATTGACTCCACGCTGCCTCGGGAAAAGCAGCCGGCATAATTGAGGACCCCACGCTGTTCCTTAGTCGATTGGTACGTGACCTTTAGACTTTTGTATCTTTTTCCCGACGGAAGAAGGTGGAAGAGAGAATGTCCGGGGTGCGTGGGGGGTCCTTGGTGATGCTGGCTGCTTTTCCCCCGAGGCAGCGGGAAATGTAGACAGAGTCAATGGATGGGAGATTTCAGGAAGAAATTAGATGTCGCTCTTGGGACTAAAGGGATTGAGGGATACGGGGGGAAGGGAATCAGGATATTGAATTCGATGATCAGCCATGGATCAAAATGAATGGTGGTTCAGGCTGGAAGGGCCGAATGGCCTCCTCCTGCTTCTAGTTTTGAGGTAAAAAAACCAGCAGATCGCTGATGCCCCCCTGGGTCGAATAGGCTGCCGATATTCACACCAGTCGAGGTGTCGCTTGTCAGTATTGAGGTTGAGGGATCAGGGTTGGGAAGGGGTGGGGGGTTAAAGAATGAGAGGGCGGTATTAATCCCCCAGCCTATCGCACTCACCGTTTCTCTCCAGATCATTCACGTCATCCTCTGACTGTTGGGGGCTGTTCACGGCGATCTTCAGGCTGACCCCTCGCGACCGCAGCTCTGACAGACGCTTAAACACCTCCTCGCCCTGTGCACAAAGCGGGGAAACGCAACGTCAGAATGGGGGTTCAGGATCCAGGGAGACGCCGATCGGCCCCTACGTGGCAGCGCTCCTGGATAAAGAGCCAGTGAGTCGCCATGAACACACCATAGAATCCCTACAGTGCAGAAGGAGGCCATTCGGCCCATCGAGCCTGCACTGACCACAAACCCATTCAGATCCTGTTAAAGTAACCTCATATTTACTGTTAATTCCCTAACACCAAGGGCAATTTAGCACGGCCAATCCACCCAACCTGCACATCTTTGGACACTAAGGGGCAATTTAGCACGGCCAATCCACCTAACCTGCACATCTTTGGACACTAAGGGGCAATTTGGCATGGCCAATCCACCTAACCTGCACATCTTTGGACACTAAGGGGCAATTTAGCATGGCCAATCCCCCTAACCTACACATCTTTGGACACGAAGGGGCAATTTAGCATGGCCAATCCACCTAACTTGCACATCTTTGGACACCAAGGGGCAATTTAGCATGGCCAATCCACCTAACTTGCACATCTTTGGACACTAAGGGGCAATTTAGCATGGCCAATCCACCCAACCTGCACATCTTTGGACACTAAGGGGCAATTTAGCATGGCCAATCCACCTAACTTGCACATCTTTGGACACCAAGGGGCAATTTAGCATGGCCAATCCACCTAACCTGCACATCTTTGGACACCAAGGGGCAATTTAGCATGGCCAATCCACCTAACTTGCACATCTTTGGACACTAAGGGGCAATTTAGCATGGCCAATCCACCCAACCTGCACATCTTTGGACACTAAGGGACAATTTAGCATGGCCAATCCCCCTAACCTACACATCTTTGGACACGAAGGGGCAATTTAGCATGGCCAATCCACCTAACTTGCACATCTTTGGACACCAAGGGGCAATTTAGCATGGCCAATCCACCTAACCCGCACATCTTTGGACACGAAGGGGCAACTTAGCATGGCCAATCCACCTGACTTGCACATCTTTGGACACCAAGGGGCAATTTAGCATGGCCAATCCACCTAACCTGCATATCTTTGGACACTAAGGGGCAATTTAGCATGGCCAATCCACCTAACTTGCATATCTTTGGATACTAAGGGGCAATTTAGCATGGCCAATGCACCTAACCTGCACATCTTTGGATACTAAGGGGCAATTTAGCATAGCCAATCCACCTAATCTACACATCTTTGGATACTAAGGGGCAAATTAGCATGGCCAATCCACCTAATCTACACATCTTTGGACACTAAGGGGCAAATTAGCATGGCCAATCCACCTAACCTACACATCTTTGGAGTGTGGGAGGAAACTGGAGCACCCGGAGGAAACCCACACAGACACGGGGAGAACGTGCAAACTCCACACAGATAGTCACCCAAGCCGGGAATCGAACCCGGGTCCCTGGCGCTGTGAACCAGCAGTGCTGACCATTGCGCCACGGTGCCGCCCATCTGGCCCCTTTATGGTTGCTACTATAAGCAGGCGAACCCCGCGGTGAACCCTGTACACAACTGCAGTGGTGCAGGGTCACTCAGAGAGCAATTGCAAGGTGGAATTTTTGAGTCATGGCTCACTCTCTAAAGTTATTTACCTTACCCTTTCAGGGGAGGTGTGTGTCGCTGGCAAGGATTACTAATCCGGGGGCGTTCTCGCTAGGCGACCCCCTCCCAGCGTACATAATGAGGCGTGACACTGACTATGTTAAGTTTATTTATTAGTCACAAGTAGGCTTACATTAACACTGCAATGAAGTTAGTGTGAAAATCCCCGAGTCGCCACACTCCGGCGCCTGTTCGGGTTACACTGAGGGAGAATTTAGCACCCTAACCCGCACGTCTTTCGGACTGTGGGAGGAAACCGGAGCACCCGGAGGAAACCCACGCAGACACGGGGAGAACGTGCAAACTCCACACAGACAGTGACCCGAGCCGGGAATCGAACCCGGGTCCCTGGCGCTGTGAGGCAGCAGCGCTAACCCGCTGTGCCACTCCAGCCTGGTATGTGACAGATGTGCAGGGGAGTGGGGTGGTTAGGATGACGGAGAAATGCATCATGGGAAGTGTGCGCGACACAGGCTGGGATTGGGGACTGGGCCCCAGGTGGGAGCTTCTCACCTCAGCAGCTGTCGGGTCCTCGTGACCCAGGGATGTGCCCCGCAGCGTGAAGTAAAAAGCGGCGATCTGCACTGAATCCTTGGCCTCCTGCAGCAGGTCCAGCCAGCCCTGGGAGATGGACACATGTTGAGGGACACCTTTCCGATACGGCAGATCAACTGGGATGCTCTCCACCAGCGTCAGCCTGTAACCCAAAAAGTTAAATTCACCAACGATCCCCCCCTGGATACCGAAATAGCCCAACACTCGCCTCAACCCTCCCTATCTCTGTAACCTCCTCCAGCCCCTACACCCCCTCCCTATCTCTGTAACCTCCTCCAGCCCCTTCACCCCTCCCTATCTCTGTACCTCCTCCAGCCCCTACACCCCCTATCTCTGTAACCTCCACCAGCCCCTTCACCCCTCCCTATCTCTGTAACCTCCTCCAGCCCGTACACCCTCTCCCTTTCTCTGTAACCTACCCCAGCCTCGACACCGCTCCCTATCTCTGTAACCTCCTCCAGCTCCTACACCCCTCCCTATCTCTGTAACCTCCACCAGCCCCTTCACCCCTCCCTATCTCTGTAACCTCCTCCAGCCCGTACACCCTCTCCCTTTCTCTGGAACCTACCCCAGCCTCGACACCACTCCCTATCTCTGTAACCTCCTCCAGCTCCTACACCCCTCCCTATCTCTGTAACCTCCTCCAGCCCCTACAGCCCCTCCCTATCTCTGTAACCTCCTCCAGCCCCTACACCCCCTCCCTATCTCTGTAACCTCCTCCAGCCCCTACACCCCCTCCCTATCTCTGTAACCTTCTCCAGCCCCTAAACCCCCTCCAGCCCCGACAACCCTCCCTATCTCTGTAACATCCTCCAGCTCCGACACCCCCTCCCTATCTCTGTAACCTCCTCCAGCTCCTACACCCCCTCCCTATCTCTGTAACCTCCTCCAGCCCCTACACGCCTCCCTATCTCTGTAACCTCCTCCAGCCCCTACACCGCACCCTATCTCTGTAACCTCCTCCAGCCCCAACACCCCTCCCTACTCTCTGTAACCTCCTCCAGCCCATACACCCCTCCCTATCTCTGTAACCTCCTCCAGCCCTGACACACACTCCCTATGTCTGTAACCTCCTCCAGCCCCTACACCACCTCCCTATCTCTGTACCCTCCTCCAGACCCTACACACTCTCCCTATCTCTGAAAGCTCCCCCAGCCTGTACACCACTCCCTATCTCTGTAACCTCCTCCACTCCCTACAACTCTCCCTATCTCTCTAACCTCCTCCAGCCCCTACACCCCCTCCCTATCTATGTAACCTCCTCCAGCCCCTACACCCCCTCCCTATCTCTGTAAGTTCCTCCAGCCCCTACACCCTGCCCTTGATCGGTAACCTTCTCCAGCCCCTACACCCCCTCCCACTCTCTGTAACCTCCTCCAGCCCCTACACCCCTCCCTATCTCTGTAACCTCCTCCAGCCCCTTCACCCCTCCCTATCTCTGTAATGTCCTCCAGCCCCTACAACCCTCCCTATCTCTGTAACCTCCTCCAGACCGTACACCCGCTCCCTATCTCTGTAACCTCCTCCAGACCCCTACACCCCGCCCTATTCCTGTAACCTCCTCCGGTCCCTACAACTCTCCCTATCACTCTAACCTCCTCCAGACCCCTACATCCCACCCTATTTCTCTAACATCCTCCAGTCCCTACAACCCTCCCTATCTCTGTAACCTCCTCCAGACCCGACACCTCTCCTTATCACTGTAACCTCCTCGTGCCCCTACACCTCTCCCTATCTTTGTAACCTCCTCCAGCCCCGTACAGCCCTCCCTATCTCTGTAACCTCCTCCAGCCCCAACACCGCTCCCTAACTCTGTAACCTCCTCCAGCCCCGACACCCCTCCCTATCTCTGTAACCTCCTCCAGCTCCTACACCCCCTCCCTATCTCTGTAACCTCCTCCAGCCCCCACACCCCTCCCTATCTCTGTAACCTCCTCCAGCCCATACACCCCTCCCTATCTCTGTAACCTCCTCCAGCCCCGACACACACTCCCTATGTCGGTAACCTCCTCCAGCCCCTACACCACCTCCCGATCTCTGTACGCTCCTCCAGACCCGACACACTCTCCCTATCTCTGTAACCTCCCCCAGCCTCTACATCACTCCCTAACTCTGTAACCTCCTCCAGCCCCTACAACCCTCCCTATCTCTGTAACCTCCTCCAGCCCCTACACCTCTCCCTATCTCTGTAACCGCCTCCTGCCCCCAAACGCCCTTCCTATCTCTGTACCCCACTCCAGCGCCTATACCTCTCCCTATCTCTGTAACCTCCTCCAGCCCCGACACCCCTCCATCTCTCTGTAACCTCCTCCAGCCTCTACACCCCTCTCGATCTCTGTAACCCCCTCCAGCCCCTTCACCCCTCCCTATCTCTGTAACCTACTCCAGCCCCTACACCAGCCTCCCTACCTCTGTAACCTCCTCCAGACCGTGCACCCCCTCCCTATCTCTGTAACCTCCTCCAGCTCCTACAACCCTCCCTATCTCTGTAACCTCCTCCAGCCCCTACACCCCTCCCTATTGCTGTAACCTCCTCCAGCCGCCTGCACCCCCTCCCTATCTCTGTAACCTCCTCCAGCCGCCTGCACCCCCTCCCTATCTCTGTAACCCCCTCCAGCCCCGACAACCCTCCCTATCTCTGTAACCTCCTCCAGTCCCGACACCCCCTCCCTATCTCTGTAACCTCCTCCAGCCCCTACACCCCTCGCTACCTCTGCAGCCTCCTCCAGCCCCCTACACCCCCTCCCTATCTCTGTAACCTCCTCCAGCCCCTACACCCCCTCCCTATCTCTGTAACCTCCTCCAGCTCCCACACCCCCTCCCTATCTCTGTAACCTCCTCCAGCTCCTACACCCCCTCCCTATCTCTGTAACCCCCTCCAGCCCCTACACCCCCTCCCTATCTCTGTAACCCCCTCCAGCCCCCACACCCTCTCCCTATCTCTGTAACCCCCTCCAGCCCCGACAACCCTCCCTATCTCTGCAACCCCCTCCAGCCCCTACACCCCCTCCCTATCTCGGTAACCTCCTCCAGCCCCTACACCCCCTCCCTATCTCTGTAACCCCCTCCAGCCCCTACACCCCCTCCCTATCTCTGTAACCTCCTCCAGCCCCTACACCCCTCCCTATCTCTGTAACCTCCTACAGCCCCTACACCCCCTCCCTATCTCTGTAACCTCCTCCAGCCCCTACAGCCCCTCCCTATCTCTGTAGCCTCCTCCAGACCCTACAGCCCCTCCCTATCTCTGTAACCTCCTCCAGCCCCTACACCCCTCCCTATCTCTGTAACCTCCTACAGCCCCTACACCCCCTCCCTATCTCTGTAACCCCCTCCAGCGCCGACACCCCCTCCCTATCTCTGTAACCCCCTCCAGCCCCTACATCCCCTCCCCATCTCTGTAACCTCCTCCAGCCCCGACACCCCTCCCTATCTCTGTAACCCCCTCCAGCCCCGACACCCCTCCCTATCTCTGTAACCTCCTCCAGCCCCGACACCCCTCCCTATCTCTGTAACCTCCTCCAGCCCCGACACCCCTCCCTATCTCTGTAACCCCCTCCAGCCCCTACACCCCCTCCCTATCTCTGTAACCCCCTCCAGCCCCTACACCCCTCCCTATCTCTGTAACCCCCTCCAGCCCCGACAACCCTCCCTATCTCTGTAACCCCCTCCAGCCCCCACACCCCCTCCCTATCTCTGTAACCTCCTCCAGCCTCCTATGAGCCCCCCCCTCACCCCCCCCTGATGCCTACTTGCAGTGGTCCTGACAGGGCTCTGATTGCCACGGTAACAGGCTGTAAATCCAGTCCATCTTCAGCAGGCCGACGGGGCCCCAGAGGGCCGCGGGCAGAATGGCCTCCCTGAGGAAATAGCAGCCCCCCAGCGCCAGGAGCAGGACGATGAGGAGGAGGGAGCAGAGCAGAGTGCGGTGAGGGGGCTTCCTCTGGACCCGGCTGACCTAGCAGGAGGAGGAAGCAGAGACAAATCTTAAATCAGGCAGAACCCAGAAACATCAGCGGCCTCCTCCCAAACGCGAAGCCACCCCCAGTCGAACAGCCAGCACGGGCTCACCGCCACCAGGGCGGGAGAGGGGGTGGGGGGCGGGGGGGTGTCCAGGCTCTCTGGCAGAGCGGGAACGGTCAGTCACCAGCGACCATCTTCCCATTGTGACTGAGCAGGCACTTCCACTGTGGGAGGCATCGCAGGAGGACCCAATTCCGTAACGATCCCAGCCTGTGTTCAAGGAGAAAATAGCAGATTTTAAACTACCACCCCCCCGCTCTCATTAATCCTGCCCACTGAGGTCCATCGCCCACTCGTAGGGGGGGGCGGGGGGAGGTCGAGGGTCGTTGGTGAGGGGTCAAGAGGAGGTGTAATCTGGGATCTACCCAGTCTCACACATCTCCTCCTTCCCACTCTGTCCCTGCACAAGATCCCAACACTGAGGCTGAAATCTCCATCAAGTTTGAAGTTTTATAGTTTATTTATTAGTGTCACTGGTAAGGTTGACATTAACACTGCAATGAAGTTACTGCGAGAATCCCCCGAGTCGCCCACACTCCGGCGCCTGTTCGGGTAACACTGAGGGAGAATTTAGCCCCTAACCTGCACGTATTTCGGACTGTGGGAGGAAACCGGAGCACCCGGAGGAAACCCACGCAGACACGGGGGAGAACGTGCAAACTCCGCACAGACAGTGACCCAAAGCCGGGAATCGAACCCGGGTCCCTGGCGCTGTGAGGCAGCAGTGCTAACCACTGTGCCGCCCCTAATAATTCTATTACACACATACTCCAACTGAACTGTCCCAAATGATCAAGATAAGGGTTGGGTGGATGGATACACGGGACAGAGTGGAGCTAAAACTGGTCTGTCACTGCAGAAACCGTGTCAACTTCACCCAGACAGACTAAAATAAACTCTGGAAGGAGAAATTAGTTTGGATAGAGGGAGCTTTACTCTGTATCTAACCCCATGCTGTACCTGTCCTGGGAGTATTTGATGGGGACAGTGTAGAGGGAGCTTTACTCTGTATCTAACCCCGTGCTGTACCTGTCCTGGGAGTGTTTGATGGGGACAGTGTAGAGGGAGCTTTACTCTGTATCTAACCCCGTGCTGTACCTGTCCTGGGAGTGTTTGATGGGGACAGTGTAGAGGGAGCATTACTCTGTATCTAACCCCGTGCTGTACCTGTCCTGGGAGTATTTGATGGGGACAGTGTAGAGGGAGCTTTACTCTGTATCTAACCCTGTGCTGTACCTGTCCTGGGAGTGTTTGATGGGGACAGTGTAGAGGGAGCTTTACTCTGTATCTAACCCCATGCTGTACCTGTCCTGGGAATATTTGATGGGGACAGTGTAGAGGGAGCTTTACTCTGTATCTAACCCTGTGCTGTACCTGTCCTGGGAGTGTTTGATGGGGACAGTGTAGAGGGAGCTTTACTCTGTATCTAACCCCGTGCTGTACCTGTCCTGGGAGTGTTTGATGGGGGACAGTGTAGAGGGAGCTTTACTCTGTATCTAACCCCGTGCTGTACCTGTCCTGGGAGTGTTTGATGGGGACAGTGTAGAGGGAGCTTTACTCTGTATCTAACCCCGTGCTGTACCCGTCCTGGGAGTGTTTGATGGGGGACAGTGTAGAGGGAGCTTTACTCTGTATCTAACCCCGTGCTGTACCTGTCCTGGGAGTGTTTGATGGGGACAGTGTAGAGGGAGCTTTACTCTGTATCTAACCCCGTGCTGTACCTGTCCTGGGAGTGTTTGATGGGGGACAGTGTAGAGGGAGCTTTACTCTGTATCTAACCCCGTGCTGTACCTGTCCTGGGAGTGTTTGATGGGGGACAGTGTAGAGGGAGCTTTACTCTGTATCTAACCCCGTGCTGTACCTGTCCTGGGAGTGTTTGATGGGGGACAGTGTAGAGGGAGCTTTACCCTGTATCTAACCCCGTGCTGTACCTGTCCTGGGAGTGTTTGATGGGGACAGTGTAGAGGGAGCTTTACTCTGTATCTAACCCCGTGCTGTACCTGGCCTGGGAGTGTTTGATGGGGGAAAGTGTAGAGAGAGCTTTACTCTGTATCTAACCCCATGCTGTACCTGTCCTGGGAGTGTTTAATGGGGGACAGTGTAGAGGGAGCTTTACTCTGTATCTAACCCCGTGCTGTACCTGTCCTGGGGGTGTTTGATTGAGACATGGGGAGAACGTTTAAACTCCACACAGACAGTCACCCAAGGCCGGAATTGAAACCGGATCTCTGTAAGGGCGTTGTGAGGTAATAGTGCTAACCACTGTGCCACCCATGCCGCCATGTACTCTATGAACGGTATGCTTTGTCTGTATAGCGCGCAAGAAACAGTACTTTTCACTGTATCCCAATACATGTGACAACAATAAATCAAATCAAATATTAAGTTGATCTTTCTCTGCACCCTAGCTGTGACTAACACTACGTTCTGCACCCTCTCCTTTCCTTCTCTATGAACGGTATGCTTAGTCTGTATAGCGCGCAAGAAACAATACTTTTCACTATATACATGTGGCAATAATAAATCAAACTGGAAAAGTCCCCATCTGAGCCACGCTAGTGAGCAGGGGGACAATTACTTTCTCAAAGGACTTTCTTCAGCTTATTGGCTGACTGGGCTAATGTCCATATTCGCTCCCGAATAACCAACGCCAAGTTTGGCTTCTGCCGTCTCCGGGGAGAATTTGGAACTCGCTCCCACATGGTTCAGGTTCCCCCCTTTGGGATTCCCGGGACACCGATCATTAAAACGTCAGGGACAACCCCAGAAAACCATCAAAAAAGCCCAACGGAATGCTGGTCTTCATATCCGGAATACGGAGGGGGTAGGAGTTAGGCTTCAGCTGCACGTAGGCCCGGGTTTTGCCGCACGGGCAGCTCTGGGCCCCACACCTCAGGAAGGACGTCCCGTCCCGATACAGGTTGACAATAACAAATCAAAACATGGCTGGGAAAGAACGGGATTGGGATGGCACCTTGCTGGATCTCATTGCCGGGGTTTTCGGGAATTCTCTGCGTGTCAGCCATTTCTGAGGCTCCTCCGGAATTTTCTCCCTCAGTTTCTGAAGGGTCGCAATGGCAGGTCTGAAATCGCCCTTTTCGGGGTAGGGAGGGAGAGAGAGAGAGAGAAGGAATAGCGTCAACAACAACATCCATTTATCTGGCACCGTTAGAACGGCAGAGCGTTCCCCGAGACGCAATTCAGGAATGTTATTAGGGAAGGGCAAGGAGAAGGCCAGGCAAACTGGTCTCGTTTAGGGAGCCGTTTAAAGGAGGAGGGCGTGAGGGTGAAAGAGCGAGGGAAAGAGAGAGAGCGAGGTGGAGAGGTTTAGGGACGGAACTCCAGAGTTTTAGGGCCCCCACCCACGCTCCAGGGAGCTGAAGGCACGGCCGCCAATGCCGGAGCGATGGGAATCGGGGAGGTGCTCAAATGCCTGGAATTGGAGGATGGCAGAGATCTTGGAGGGATGTAGGGGCTGGAGGAGGTTACAGAGATAGGGAGGGGGTGTAGGGGCTGGAGGAGGTTACAGAGATAGGGAGGGGGTGTGGGGGGTTGGAGGAGGCTCCAGAGATAGGGAGGGGGTGTAGGGGCTGGAGGAGGTTACAGAGATAGGGAGGGGTGTAGGGGCTGGAGCAGGTTACAGAGATAGGGAGGGGGTGTAGGGGCTGGAGGAAGTTACAGAGATAGGGAGGGGGTGTAGGGAATGGAGGAGATTATAGAGATAGGGAGGGGTGTAGGGGCTGTAGGAGGCTACAGAGATAGGGAGGGGGTGTAGGGGCTGGAGGAGGTTACAGAGATAGAGAGGAGTGTAGGGGCTGGAGGAGGTTACAGAGATAGGGAGGGGTCTAGGGGCTGGAGGAGGTTACAGAGATAGGGAGGAGGGTGTAGAGAATGGAGGAGATTATAGAGATAGGGAGGGGTGTAGGGGCTGTAGGAGGCTACAGAGATAGGGAGGGGGTGTAGGGGCTGGAGGAAGTTACAGAGATAGGGAGGGGGTGTAGGGAATGGAGGAGATTATAGAGATAGGGAGGGGTGTAGGGGCTGTAGGAGGCTACAGAGATAGGGAGGGGGTGTAGGGGCTGGAGGAGGTTACAGAGATAGAGAGGAGTGTAGGGGCTGGAGGAGGTTACAGAGATAGGGAGGGGTGTAGGGGCTGGAGGAGATTACAGAGATAGGGAGGGGGGTGTAGGGAATGGAGGAGATTATAGAGATAGGGAGGGGTGTAGGGGCTGGAGGAGGTTACAGAGATAGGGAGGGCGTGCAGGGGATGGAGGAGATTACAGAGATAGGGAGGGTTGTAGGGGCTGGTGGAGGTTATAGAGATAAAGAGGGGGTGTAGGGGATGGAGGAGGTTACAGAGATAGGGAGGGGGTGTAGGGGCTGGAGGAGGTTACAGAGATAAAGAGGGGGTGTAGGGGCAGGAGGAGGTTACAGAGATAGGGAGGGGGTGTAGGAGCTGGAGGAGATTACAGAGATAGGGAGGGGGTGTAGGGTCTGGAGGAGGTTACAGAGATAAGGAGGGGGGGGGGGGGTGTAGGGGGTTGGAGGAGGTTACAGAGATAGGGGAGGGGGTGTAGGGGCTGGGGGAGGTTACAGAGATAGGGAGGGGGTGTAGGGGCTGGAGGAGGTTACAGAGATAGGGAGGGGGTGTAGGGGCTGGACGGGGTTACAGAGATAGGGAGGGGGTGTAGGGCCTGGAGGAGGTTACAGAGATAGGGAGGGGGTGTAGGGGCTGGAGGAGGTTACAGAGATAGGGAGGGGGGGTAGGGGCTGGAGAAGGTTACAGAGATAGGGAGGGGGTGTAGGGCCTGGAGGAGGTTACAGAGATAGGGAGGGAGTGTAGGGGCTGGAGGAGGTTACAGAGATAGGGAGGGGGTGTAGGGGCTGGAGGGGGTTACAGAGGTAGGGAGGGGGTGTAGGGGCTGGAGGGGGTTACAGAGGTAGGGGAGGGGGGGGTGTAGTAATGCTAACCTTGACTACCGGAAGGGGTGTGACGCTCCTGGGAGTTTCCTTGTCCTCACTCTCCTCCTCCTCCTCCTCCTCCTGTCCCTCCCCCTCTTTCACCTCTCTTTGTGGAGGGAGTTTTGGTACCACCTTGTGCAGCCTGACCTGCACAGGCCGGACCGTAATCTGTGGAACAAGACCAGGTCAGAGGTCAGCTGCCCAGAGACAGTGATTCCACGCGCTTCCCATTCCCCGTCCTCCTGTTCACGGGCATCGGAAAGGCTCACGAGGCGACCACTCGGCCCATTGAACCCCCTACTATCCCACCCGCTCCCAATTCGTGGCTTCAATGGGAGATAGAGAAAAACATGCATTTCTATAGCGCCTCTCACGTCCTCAGATTGTCCCAGAGTGGTTCAGAGTGGCTCAAACACTTTGTGAAGTGCGGTGATTGTTCCAATGTAGGAGACGCGGCAGCCAGTTTATACACAGCAAGATCCCACACACAGCAATGTGAGCACCCCCCCCGCCACCACCTCTTCTTCCATTGGTCGCCGCAGGATCTTTTACACCCACCTCGAGGGGGCAGACGGAGCCTCCGTTTAATATCTCATCCTGAGAAACAGCACCTCCCACAGTGCGGCACCCCCTCAGCACTGACCCTCCCACAGTGCGGCGCTCCCTCAGCACTGACCCTCCCACAGTGCGGCGCTCCCTCAGCACTGACCCACAGTGCGGCACTCCCTCGGCACTGACCCTCCCACAGTGCGGCGCTCCCTCAGCACTGACCCTTCCACAGTGCGGCGCTCCCTCAGCACTGACCCTCCCACAGTGCGGCACTCCCTCAGCACTGACCCTCCCACAGTGCGGCGCTCCCTCAGCACTGACCCTCCCACAGTGCGGTGCTCCCTCAGCACTGACCCTCCCACAGTGCGGCGCTCCCTCAGCACTGACCCTCCCACAGTACGGCAGCCCCTCAGCACTGACCCTCCCACAGTGCGGCGCTCCCTCAGCACTGACCCTCCCACAGTGCGGCGCTCCCTCAGCACTGACCCTCCCACAGCGCGGCACTCCCTCAGCACTGACCCTCCCACAGTGCGGCACTCCCTCAGCACTGACCCTCCCACAGTGCGGCGCTCCCTCAGCACTGACCCTCCCACAGTGCGGCGCTCCCTCAGCACTGACCCTCCCACAGCGCGGCACTCCCTCAGCACTGACCCTCCCACAGTGCGGCACTCCCTCAGCACTGACCCTCCCACAGTGCGGCGCTCCCTCAGCACTGACCCTCCCACAGTGCGGCACTCCCTCAGCACTGACCCTCCCACAGTGCGGCGCTCCCTCAGCACTGACCCTCTGACAGTGCGGCGCTCCCTCAGCACTGACCCTCCCACAGTGCGGCACTCCCTCAGCACTGACCCTCCCACAGTGCGGCGCTCCCTCAGCACTGACCCTCCCACAGTGCGGCACTCCCTCAGCACTGACCCTCCCACAGTGCGGCGCTCCCTCAGCACTGACCCTCTGACAGTGCGGCGCTCCCTCAGCACTGACCCTCCCACAGTGCGGCGCTCCCTCAGCACTGACCCTCCCACAGTGCGGCACTCCCTCAGCACTGACCCTCCCACAGTGCGGCGCTCCCTCAGCACTGACCCTCCCACAGTGCGGCACTCCCTCAGCACTGACCCTCCCACAGTGCGGCGCTCCCTCAGCACTGACCCTCTGACAGTGCGGCGCTCCCTCAGCACTGACCCTCCCACAGTGCGGCGCTCCCTCAGCACTGACCCTCCCACAGTGCGGCACCCCCTCAGCACTGACCCCCCCACAGTGCGGCGCTCCCTCAGCACTGACCCCCCCACAGTGCGGCGCTCCCTCAGCACTGACCCTCCCACAGTGCGGCGCTCCCTCAGCACTGACCCTCCCACAGTGCGGCACTCCCTCAGCACTGACCCTCCCACAGTGCGGCGCTCCCTCAGCACTGACCCTCCCACAGTGCGGCGCTGCCTCAGCACTGACCTTTGACAGTGTGGAGTGTGTGTGAGAGAGAGAGAGAGGGAGCATGAGAGAGGGAAAGGGAGTGAGAGATAGTGGGAATGTTTTGTGAGAGAGAGAGGGAGGGGAAGGGTGTGTGAGAGCGTGAGAGAGAGGGTGAGAGAAAGAGGGAGTGTGAGGGAGAGGGAGTGTGAGAGGGTGGGAGGGAGAGAGAGACAGGGAGTGTGACAGAGACGGAGTGTGAAAGTGCGTGTGAGAGTGTGTGTGAGAAAGAGGGAGTGTGAGAGAGTGAGAGGGAGGGAGTGTGAGAGAGAGAGTGTGTGTGAGAGAGAGAGGGAGTGTGAGAGAGTGAGGGGGAGTGTAAGAGAGAGTGAGTGTGTGTGAGAGAGAGAGTGTGTGTGAGAGAGACTGAGAGAGAGAGTGTGAGAGAGAGAGAGTGCGTGTGAGAGAGAGGGAGTGTGCGTGAGAGAGAAAGAGAGTGTGTGTGTGCGTGAGAGAGAGTGTGTGTGTGAGAGAGAGTGTGTGTGTGAGAGAGACTGTGAGAGAGAGAGTGTGTGAGAGAGAGTGTGTGTGAGAGAGAGGGAGTGTGCGTGAGAGAGAGAGGGAGTGTGTGAGAGAGAGTGTGTGAGAGAGACTGTGAGAGAGTGTGTGAGAGAGAGGGAGTGTGTGTGAGAGAGAGTGTGTGTGAGAGAGAGACTGTGTGAGAGAGAGACTGTATGAGAGAGAGACTGTGAGAGAGAGTGTGTGAGAGAGAGTGTGTGTGAGAGAGAGGGAGTGTGCGTGAGAGAGAGAGAGTGTGTGAGAGAGAGAGTGTGTGTGTGAGAGAGACAGTGAGAGAGAGACTGTGAGAGAGTGTGTGAGAGAGAGACTGTGAGAGAGAGAGTGTGTGAGAGAGTGTGTGTGAGAGAGAGGGAGTGTGCGTGAGAGAGAGAGAGGGAGTGTGTGAGAGAGAGAGTGTGTGAGAGAGAGACTGTGTGAGAGAGAGACTGTGAGAGAGTGTGTGAGAGAGAGGGAGTGTGTGTGAGAGAGAGTGTGTGTGAGAGAGAGACTGTGTGAGAGAGAGACTGTGAGAGAGAGTGTGTGAGAGAGAGTGTGTGTGAGAGAGAGGGAGTGTGCGTGAGAGAGGGAGAGAGTGTGTGAGAGAGAGAGTGTGTGTGAGAGAGACTGTGTGAGAGAGGGACTGTGAGAGAGTGTGTGAGAGAGAGACTGTGAGAGAGAGAGAGAGTGTATGAGAGAGAGGGAGCGTGCGTGAGAGAGAGAGAGTGTGTGTGAGAGAGAGTGTGTGAGAGAGAGACTGTGAGAGAGTGTGTGAGAGAGAGAAAGAGAGAGTGTGTGAGAGAGAGGGAGTGTGTGAGAGAGAGGGAGTGTGTGAGAGAGAGAGAGAGTGTGTGAGAGAGAGAGTGTGAGAGAGTGTGTGAGAGAGAGAGTGTGAGAGAGTGTGTGAGAGAGAGAGTGTGAGAGAGTGTGTGAGAGAGAGAGAGTGTGAGAGAGAGAGAGAGTGTGAGAGAGTGTGAGAGAGAGAGAGTGTGTGAGAGAGACTGAGAGAGAGACTGTGAGAGAGAGAGTGTGAGAGAGAGAGTGTGAGAGAGTGTGTGAGAGAGGGGAAGAGGCAGCTTTGATAAGAGATGCAGTAAGAAGTCTCACAACACCAGGTTAAAGTCCGACAGGTTTATTTGGGATCGCGAGCTTTCGGAGCGCTGCTCCTTCATGATAAGAGGTGGGAGACTCGAGGTGCTGACTTTATGTCAGCAACACCACAAAGCACCAGGAGGGGGCAGCATCTGCACATGGCAGCAGCTCCCAGTGAGTGTTTCTGCTCTGCTGGACTGGGTCCCCAGTGCAGAGAAACACTGACAGGAACAGCAGCTGTGATCCCTGTGTCTGAGATACAGTCAGAGACTAATCACAGGGATCAGAGTGAGAGGGAACGGAACCAGAGATTGTTACAGAGCAGGAACACAGAACCAGGGAGAGGTGAACCATCCCCAACAACAATCTGCATTCATATAGCACCTTGATCTAATTAAACACCTTCACAGGAACAATTCTCAAACAATATTCAACCTCGAGACACAGGGGGAGAGATTAGGGACAGGTCACCAAAGGCTCAGTGAATGAGGACGGTTATAAGGAGTGTCTGAGAAAGAGAGACAGAGAGAGACAGAGAGGGAGAGACAGAGAGAGAGAGAGAGAGACAGAGAGAGAGACAGAGAGAGAGACAGAGAGAGAGACAGAGGCAGAGAGAGAGAGAGAGGGATGGAGAGGTTTAGGGAGGGAATACCAGAGTTTTAGGCCCCCCAGGCAGCTGAAGGCACGGCCGCCAATGGCGGAGCGATGGGAGTCGGGGGATGCTCAAGAGGCCGGAATTGTAGGAGTGCAGAGATCTCGGAGGGGCTGGAGGAGGTTACAGAGATAGGGAGGGGGTGTAGGGGCTGGAGGAGGTTACAGAGATAGGGAGGGGTGTAGGGGCTGGAGGAGGTTACAGAGATAGGGAGGGGGTGTAGGGGCTGGAGGAGGTTACAGAGATAGGGAGGGGGTGTAGGGGCTGGAGGAGGTTACAGAGATAGGGAGGGGGTGTAGGGGCTGGAAGAGGTTACAGAGATAGGGAGGGAGTGTCGGGGCTGGAGGAGAGAAAGGGAGGGTGGATTGTTGTAGGGACTGGAGGAGGTTATAGAGTTGGGTAGGCCTGGAGGAGGTGGCAGATAATCGTGGTTCTGGGAGGGAGGGGACAGAGAGTCGGGGATGTGGGGGGGGGGGGGGGGGGGTGGCAGGGGTGGAGGGGGAGAGCTGTCCAAACCTCAGTTGAGGGAAATCCCCTCCCTATGTGGGTGGTAACCCAATCAGAACAGACGTGACGGAGGTGGAGAGCCAGGGGAGGGAGGAATGGAGTCCTTGCAATTCGCGGGCTGTGAGAAGGTGGGGTCACTGTGGGGGTGAGTGGGATTTATGAGGAATATTAGCTGCTCGGTTCACCCCAGAAATTACAGACAGAGAAGCCGAGGCCCGAGAGAGAAATGTTGGAGACGGACCAGGTGGAATTGGGAGAATTGGAAACCGGAAGAGAAGTTAATGGAACTCCCCAATTCGGAGTGAGGGAGGGTACAGCAGTGACGCAGTCATCGGTTAAATGGGGTGTTGGACTGACTGGAAAATTCATCCATGGGGCTTGTTGGCTGGACGAGCATTTATTATCCATCCCCTAATTGCCCCCTTGAACTGAGTGTCTCACTCGGCCCATTTCAGAGGGGGGCGGGGGCCATTAAGAGTCAACCACATTGCCGTGTGTGTGTGTGGAGCGGGGGTGGGGGCCTGGAGTCACATGTAGGCCAGACCGGGTAAGGACGGCAGATTTCCTTTTCCCCGAAAGGGGGACATTAGTGAACCAGATAGGGGTTTTTTTTTTTTAACGACAATCGACGACAATTGACACTGTTTCCCCATGACTGAAACTGGCTTTATAATCCCAGATTTTATTAATGGAATTTAAATCCCACCAGCCGCCATGGTGGGATTCGAACCTCCAGAGGAGGTTCGCCCAGAACGATCCCGGGGCTTAAAGGCTTGACGTATGAGGAGCGTTTGAGGACTCTGGGTCTGTACTCGATGGGGTTTAGAAGGATGAGGTGAGGGGGCGGGGGGGGGGATCTCATTGAAACTTGCAGAATACTCCTGTGGATAGAGTGGACGTGGGGGAAGTGGACGTGGATAGAGTGGACGTGGGGGAAGTGGACGTGGATAGAGTGGACGTGGGGGAAGTGGACGTGGATAGAGTGGACGTGGGGGGAAGTGGACGTGGATAGAGTGGACGCGGGGGAAGTGGACGTGGATAGAGTGGACGTGGGGGAAGTGGACGTGGATAGAGTGGACGTGGGGGAAGTGGACGTGGATAGAGTGGACGCGGGGGAAGTGGACGTGGATAGAGTGGACGTGGGGGAAGTGGACGTGGATAGAGTGGACGTGGGGGAAGTGGACGTGGATAGAGTGGACGTGGGGGGAAGATGTTTCCATTAGTCGGGGAGACTGGTATCCGAGGGCACGGCCTCAGAGTAAAGGGACGGACCCTTTAGAACCGAGTTGAGGAGGAATTTCTTCAGCCGGAGGGTGGGTGGATCTGTGAAGTGTATTCAACATCCTCCCGGCATCTACCCTGTCCAGTCCCGTTCGAATTTTATAAGTCTCTGTGAGATCCCCCTCTCTCATTCGTCTGAACTCCAGCCAAAACAGTCCTAACCTCCGAGTCAATCTCTCCTCGTCCATCAGTCCCCGGGATCAGCCTGGTAAACCTTTGCTGCGCTCCCTCGAGAGCAAGAACATCCTTCCCCAGAAAAGGAGACCATAACCGCACCCAATACTCCAGGCGTGGCCTCACGAAGGCCCGTTCTCAAAGTATCAAGAACCGATCTATCTCTGTCTTCGATACACTCAATGACCCGGTCTCCTCTGGGGCAACGAGTTCCACTCCCCTCCCTTCCCCCACCCTCCCGCACTCACCTCCTGTTTCTCCTGGCCGGTCCCCTCCGGCTCTTTGCTCCTTGATATCCGGGAGCTCCCTCGGATGGGGGTCCTGGGAGTCAGCAGCAGCATTCCCAGAGGCTGGGATTCAGGCTTCTCGTCCCCTTCAGGCTCCACATCTTCCTGGTCCGGGTTCAGAACCTGCAGCCCCCCCCCCCCCAAAAAACAGAACATTCACAAAACATCCGACAACATCTGCTCAGACTCTGTACTTTTCAAAACAACATTTCAGTCAGTGGGCGGCACGGTGGCACTGTGGGTTAGCGCTGCTGCCTCACAGCGCCAGGGACCCGGGTTCGATACCCGGCTTGGGTCACTGTCTGTGTGGAGTTTGCACATTCTCCCCGTGTCTGTGTGGGTTTCCTCCGGGTACTCCGGTTTCCTCCCACAGTCCAAAGATGTGCAGGCTAGGGTGGATTGGCCATGTTAAATTGTCCCTTAGTGTCCAAAGATATGTAGGTTAGGTGGATTGGCCATGCTAAATTGTCCCTTAGTGTCCAAAGATATGTAGGTTAGGTGGATTGGCCATGCCAAATTGTCCCTTAGTGTCCAAAGATGTGTGGGTTAGATGGATTGGCCATGCTAAATTGTCCCTTAGTGTCCAAAGATGTGTAGGTTAGGTGGATTGGCCATGCCAAATTGTCCCTTAGTGTCCAAAGATGTGTGGGTTAGATGGATTGGCCATGCTAAATTGTCCCTTAGTGTCCAAAGATGTGTAGGTTAGGTGGATTGGCCATGCTAAATTGTCCCTTAGTGTCCAAAGATGTGTGGGTTAGGTGGATTGGCCATGCTAAATTGCCCCTTAGTGTCCAAAGATGTGCAGGTTAGGTGGATTGGCCGTGCTAAATTGCCCCTTAGTGTCCAAAGATGTGCAGGTTAGGGGGATTGGCCATGCTAAATTGCCCTTTAGTGTCCAAAGATGTGTAGGTTAGGTGGATTGGCCATGCTAAATTGCCCCTTAGTGTCCAAAGATGTGTAGGTTAGGTGGATTGGCCATGCTAAATTGTCCCTTAGTGTCCAAAGATGTGTGGGTTAGGTGGATTCGCCATGCTAAATTGCCCCTTAGTGTCCAAAGATGTGTAGGTTAGGTGGATTGGCCATGCTAAACTGTCCCTTAGTGTCCAAAGATGTGTAGGTTAGGTGGATTGACCATGCTAAATTACTCCTTGGTGTCCAAAGATGTATGGGTTAGAGTGATTGGCAGGGTAAATGTGTGGGGTAAGGGGATAGGGTGGTGGCTGAGCCAGGGTCAGAGTGTTGGTGCAGACTCGATGGGCTGAATGGCCTCCTTCTGCACTGTTGGGATTCTATGAATCAATTGCCAAAAAGCTCACGTTGCTTTTTGCAAAAGGAGAATCATTTAAATTCCCATGTTTATTTATTTTCCATCGGTGGCACAGTGATTAGCACTGCTGCCTCACAGCGCCAGGGACCCGGGTTCGATTCCCGGCTTGGGTCACTGTTTGTGTGGAGTCTGCACGTTCTCCCCGTGTCTGCGTGGGTTTCCTCCGGGTGCTCCGGTTTCCTCCCACAGTCCGAAAGACGTGCTGGTTAGGGGCTAAAATCTCCCTCAGTGTAACCCGAACAGGAGTGTGGTGACTAGGGGGATTCTCACAGTAGCTTCATTACAGTGTTAATGTCAGCCTAACTTGTGATACAAATAAATAAACAAAAAAAGGTAACTTTTTAAATCATTTTTTGCATTCTCATTTTTAATTATTTTCCAAATGCGAAAAAACACTGAATCCTCATTTTAATTGTTGGAAGGGGGGGGGGGGGGAACTTTAATTCCAGTTTTAATTGTTGTAAAAGGGGGGGACGCTTTAATTCTAGTTTAATTGTTGTAAAAACCCTCTGATGATTAAGAACCCACCCTCTTCCTCCCCCACCCCCCAACAATTTGCGAGATTAAAACTCAAGAGAGAGAAAGAGGGAAGGAAACCTGACCACAATTTCACATCCATTTCAATTCAAAACACAAACCTGTCTCCAGCAAGGACAGTAAAGAGGTTCTTTAACCTGGTGTTGTGATGCTTCTTACTGTGTTTCCACAGTAAGAACACTCACCCCCACCCATACCTGATCCTTGATACGTTTAGATCTTCTGCGAGACTCCAGACTCTTCCTTGGCATTGCAAAGTAAAAAGGCTTTAATTCTAGTTTAAATTGTTGTAAAAAGAGTGGGGGGAAGTTTTAATTCTAGTTTTAATTGCAGCAAAAGGGGCAAATTAATTTTATCCTGGTTTTAATTTTTATACAAGGGGTTAAAACACCTAATTCTTCCTTTTTTTGAAATTTGAATTGACGGCTTTTGGCGCCAAGAAAGTTACCTTTGGTGAAACTGCAACATGAAGTTGTGTCTGCACTTCCGGGATCCCTAAATACAAGCAATTTCATCTCTATACTTTACACCTCATTTCATCTACCTCCAGGCATTGCTAATCCTCACAGTTGTGTGTGTGTGTGTAGGGGGGGGGGGGGGGATTTCCTAACTGCAGTGGGGTTGTTTTGTAAAATGTTAACTTTTAAAACAATAAGTAACTGATGGGAACTTGAGAAGATAGTGTGAAGTTCATGTGTTACATTGTAGGTTGTGAATGGGGAGGTGGGAGGTTTTTGGTCATATCACATTCAGGATCCAACTCAAGGGATCCCACTGACAATTAAATGGTTACTTTTTTGGGAACAAGTTTGCTGCCCAAATCTGACTTTGAGATAAACGGATACAAGTGAGGCAGGATGGTTCATATTTCATTCATTCCCTGGAACTGAAAGAAACCCATACAGGGAGTGGTCAAAGAAGGGGGTAGAATTGCTCGAGGTGGAAGGCAGAATCTGATGATAAGAACCCACCCTCTTCCTCCCCCACCCCCCAACAATCTGCGAGATTAAAACTCAAGAGAAAGAGGGAAGGAAACCTGACCACAATTTCACATCCATTTCAATTCAAAACACAAACCTGTCTCCAGCAAGGACAGTAAAGAGGTTCTTTAACCTGGTGTTGTGAGGCTTCTTACTGTGTTTCCACAGTAAGAACACTCACCCCCCATCCATACCTGATCCTTGATACGTTTAGATCTTCTGCGAGACTCCAGACTCTTCCTTGGCATTGCAAAATAAAAAGGCAAATCTCAAACCCTAGCCAGGAAATTAACAAACGTATTTTTTTCCCCACCCCACAGAAACTTCTTCAAGCCCAACTTCTGGGACCAGTAAAAGTTCCCACTGTGGATCTGAGTGTTTAATTGCAAGCAATTTCAGTCCCCAAAAGAATCCCCTTTGATATGATACTTTCCAGCCGTCCTCCCTCCCTATTCTTGAGTTAAAATGTCAAGTCAACTTCACAACCAAACTTTCGAATTCAAACAGTTCTCAGTTAAAGCGGGGTTTTTGTTCCTGCTCTGTTCTGCTGAGGGTACAACAGACTGCCCTCCAGTGGAGAGGGTTTGTCTAACAAAGCAGCAGTCCCATTCACACATTTTATACCTTATCCTCAGAGAGGAAGCTTTACTCTGTATCTAACCCCGTGCTGTACCCGTCCTGGGAGTGTTTGATGGGGGACAGTGTAGAGGGAGCTTTACTCTGTATCTAACCCCGTGCTGTACGTATCCTGGGAGTGTTTGATGGGGACAGTGTAGTGGGATCTTTACTCTGTATCTAACCCTGTGCTGTACCTGTCCTGGGAGTGTTTGATAGGGACAGTGTAGTGGGATCTTTACTCTGTATCTAACCCTGTGCTGTTCCTGTCCTGGGAGTGTTTGATAGGGACAGTGTAGTGGGATCTTTACTCTGTATCTAACCCCGTGCTGTTCCTGTCCTGGGAGTGTTTGATGGGGACAGTGTAGAGGGAGCTTTACTCTGTATCTAACCCCGTGCTGTACCTGTCCTGGGAGTGTTTGATGGGGACAGTGTAGAGGGAGCTTTACTCTGTATCTAACCCCGTGCTGTACCTGTCCTGAGAGTGTTTGATGGGGGACAGTGTAGAGGGAGCTTCATTCTGTATCTAACCCCATCCTGTACCTGTCCTGGGAGTGCTTGATGGGGGACAGTATAGAGGGAGCTTTACTCTGTATCTAACCCTGTGCTGTACCTGTCATGGGAGTGTTTGATGGGGACAGTGTAGAGGGAGCTTTACTCTGTATCTAACCCTGTGCTGTACCTGTCCTGGGGGTGTTTGATGGGGACAGTGTAGAGGGAGCTTTACTCTGTATCTAACTCCATGCTGTCCCTGTCCTGGGAGTGTTTAATGGGGGACAGTGTAGAGGGATCTTTACTCGTATCTAACCCCGTGCTGTACCTGTCCTGGGAGTGTTTGATGGGGGACAGTGTAGTGAGATCTTTACTCTGTATCTAACCCCGTGCTGTATCTGTCCTGGGAGTGTTTAATGGGGGACAGTGTAGAGGGATCTTTACTCGTATCTAACCCCGTGCTGTACCTGTCCTGGGAGTGTTTGATGGGGGACAGTGTAGTGAGATCTTTACTCTGTATCTAACCCCGTGCTGTATCTGTCCTGGGAGTGTTTGATGGGGGACAGTGTAGAGGGAGCTTTACTCTGTATCTAACCCCGTGCTGTACCTGTCCTGGGAGTGTTTAATGGGGGACAGTGTAGAGGGAGCTTTACTCTGTATCCAACCCCGTGCTGTACCTGTCCTGGGAGTGTTTGATGGGGGACAGTGTAGAGGGAGCTTTACTCTGTATCTGACCCCGTGCTGTACCTGTCCTGGGAGTGTTTGATGGGGGACAGTGTAGAGGGAGCTTTACTCTGTATCCAACCCCGTGCTGTACCTGTCCTGGGAGTGTTTGATGGGGGACAGTGTAGAGGGAGCTTTACTCTGTATCTAATCCCGTGCTGTACCTGTACCGGTTCCCAGCCTCAGGCGAACTGTCCCCCAGTGTTTTGTGGGTCAGGGTGAGTTTGTGTGGATTGCCACCACATGCCACCTAGTTGGCAACACAGGAACAGACCCCTCGAGCCTCGAATCCCCATTCAGTAAGAATAGTTGCTCTCTCTCTCTGTTCAGTTAGTATCTTGGACGCTGGGATCAAATCTCCCCTGAACCTTTGCAACTCCAGGGAACACAACTCTAGTTTGTGTGATCTCTCCTCAGTTTAAATTTAACCCCTCAGAGTCTAGGTCTCATGAGGGTGAATCTGCACTGCACTCCCTCTGAGGTCAGTACATCCGTCCGAAGGTGTGGGACCCCAGTGCTGCTCACTCTATCTCCAGGAACTACAAAAGGTCGTGAATGTAGCCCAGTCCCATCGCGCAAACCAGCCTCCCATCCATTGACTCCGTCTACACTTCCCGCTGCCTCGGGGAAAAGCAGCCGGCATAATCAAGGACCCCACGCACCCCAGACATTCTCTCTTCCACCTTCTTCCATCGGGAAAAAGATACAAAAGTCTGAGGTCACGTACCGACCGACTCAAAGAACAAAGAACAAAGAACAGTACAGCACAGGAAACAGGCCCTTCGGCCCTCCAAGCCTGTGCCGCTCCTTGGTCCAACTAGACCAATCGTTTGTATCCCTCCATTCCCAGGCTGCTCATGTGACTATCCAGGTAAGTCTTAAACGATGTCAGCGTGCTTGCCTCCACCACCCTACTTGGCAGCGCATTCCAGGCCCCCACCACCCTCTGTGTAAAAAACGTCCCTCTGATATCTGAGTTATACTTCGCCCCTCTCACCTTGAGCCCGTGACCTCTCGTGATCGTCACCTCCGACCTGAGAAAAAGCTTCCCACTGTTCACCCTATCTATACCCTTCATAATCTTGTACACTCAAGAACAGCTTCTTCCCTGCTGCTGTCAGACTTTTGAATGGACCTACCTCGCACTAAGTTGATCTTTCTCTACACCCTAGCTATGACTGTAACACTGCATTCTGCACTCTCTCCTTTCCTTCTCTATGAACGGTATGCTTTGTCTGTATAGCGCGCAAGAAACAATGCTTTTCACTGTATCCCAGTACATGTGACAATAATAAATCAAATCAAAGGTGTGGCCTAACCCAGGCCTACGTACAGCTGAAGCCTAACTCCTACCGGCGGCACAGTGGCACTGCTGCCTCACAGCGCCAGAGACCCGGGTTCGATTCCCGGCTCGGGTCACTGTCTGTGTAGAGTCTGCACGTTCTCCCCGTGTCTGCGTGGGTTTCCTCCGGGTGCTCCGGTTTCCTCCCACAGTCCAAAATATGTGCTGGTTAAAGTTAAAGTTTATTTATTAGTCACAAGGTGGCTTAGATTAACACCGAAATGAAGTTACTGTGAAAATCCCCTAGTCGCCACAGCCTGTTCGGGTCAATTGGCTGTTAGAACATAGAACATTACAGCGCAGTACAGACCCTTCGGCCCTCGATGTTGCGCCGACCAGTGGTACCAATCTAAAGCCCCTCTAATCTACACTATTCCAATATCATCCATATGTTTATCCAATGACCATTTGAATGCTCTTAATGTTAGACCATAAGACATAGGAGCGGAAGTAAGGCCATTCAGCCCATCGAGTCCACTCCACCATTCAATCATGGTTGATTTCAACTCCATTTACCCGCTCTCTCCCCATAGCCCTTAATTCCTCGAGAAATCAAGAATTTATCAATTTCTGTCTTGAAGACGCTCAACGTCTCGGCCTCCACAGCCCTCTGTGGCAATGAATTCCACAGACCCACCACTCTCTGGCTGAAGATAT
This sequence comes from Mustelus asterias, assembly GCF_964213995.1. Taxonomy (NCBI): domain Eukaryota; kingdom Metazoa; phylum Chordata; class Chondrichthyes; order Carcharhiniformes; family Triakidae; genus Mustelus; species Mustelus asterias. The sequence goes on from NW_027590455.1 coordinate 62,837, forward strand.
TTCTCCTCATCTCTGTTCTAAAGTGACTCCCTTTTATTCTAAGGCTGTGCCCCCGCGTCCTAGTCTCCCCTGCTAATGGAAACAACTTCCCTACGTCCATCCTATCTAAGCCGTTCATTATCTTGTAAGTTTCTATCAGATCTCCCCTCAACCTCCTGAACTCCAACGAATACAATCCCACGATCCTCAGACGTTCATCGTATGTCAGGCCTACCATTCCTGGGATCATCCGTGTGAATCTCCGCTGGACCCGCTCCAGTGCCAGTATGTCCTTCCTGAGGTGTGGGGCCCAAAATTGCTCACAGTACTCCAAATGGGGCCTAACCAGTGCTTTATAAAGACAATGTTAGGTGGATTGTCTGTGTTACATTCTCCCTCAGTGTAACCCGAACAGGCGCCGGAGTGTGGCGACTGGGGGATTTTCACAGTAACTTCATTGTGGTGTTAATGTAAGCCTTCCTTGTGACACTAATAAATAAGCTTTAAACTTACCCACTTTGTATTCCAGTTCTCCGGATATAAAGCACAACATTCTATCAGCCTTTCTGGTCAGTCAGAGCTTTGAGTACAGGAGTTGGGACGTTATGTTACAACTCTACAAGACATTAGTGAGGCCACATTTGGAGTACCCTGTACAATTTTGGTCGCCCTGCTGTAGGAAGGATGTTATTAAACTGGAACGGGGGCAAAAAAAGATTTACACGGACGTTACCGGGACTGGAAGGTGTGAACTATGAGAGGCTGGATAGGCTGGGACTTGTTTCCCCCTGGAGCGGAGGAGGATGAGGAGTGATCTGATCGGGGTCTATAAAATCATGAGGGGCATCGATAAGGTGAATAGCCAAGGTATTTTCCCCCAGGGTAGGGGGGGAGTCCAAAACTAGAGGGCGTAGGTTAAAGGTGAGAGGGGACCCGAGGGGTAACGTTTTCACACAGAGGGTGGTGCGTGGGTGGAATGAGCTGCCAGAGGGGGCGGTAGAGGCGGCTACAATGACAACATTTAAAAGACATTTGGACAGGGGAAAGGTTGAGAGGGAGATGGGCCCAATGTGGGCAAATGGGACTAGTTTGGATTGGGAAACCTGGATGGGATGGGCTGAAGGGCCTGGTTCCATGCTGGATATCTCTGTGACTCTATGTCGCTGTCATTGTAATGATTTCACCAACTTGTAGCGCCACGCCTTTGGGCCTCTGTCCCTGCCGCAGCGGAGGGCCTGCCCACCGGGTGGGGAGGGGGAGTGAGAGAACGGGGTTAGTGATGCACCATCAATCGAGCAAAGACTAGTTTGTATCCAAGAACAAATAGGCTTTTATTCGCAAAAGACTTGGAGCTCACCGATGCCGATGAACTGGTCCAGACTGAGGCGGAGGGGGTGGGGAGCAGTCGCCTTTATACCTGGACCAGGGGGGGGGAGGAGTCTCGGGTAGGGCCGGCAGGGGCATGTCCAGGCATGTCACACACACAGGTAATAAGCTAACAGTGGTTTACCACACAATGTAGAGTGAAATGATGAGATGGGGAGATGGAGAATGGGGCGCGGAGTAAATAAGGGGTCGAAGTCAGAGGACAGGGGTCACAGTCTGAGGATTCGGGGGAGACCATTTAGGACGGAGGTGAGGAGACATTTCTTCACCCGGTGAGCCTGTGGAATTCATTCCCACAGGAAGTAGTTGATGCCAAAACATTGAATGTATTCAAGAGGCGGCTGGATATAGCACTTGGGGGCGAACGGGGTCAAAGGTTATGGGGAGAAAGCAGGATGAGGCTATTGAGTTGGACGATCAGCCATGATGGTGATGAATGGGGGAGCAGGGTCAAAGGGCCCGAATGGCCTCCTCCTGCTCCTAGCTTCAATGTTTCTATAAGCTACGACCCAACCCGCGATTTTAACTCCAGGTGTCTGCGACAATCTATGTTCCAGCAACGGTTCGATTTAACCTCCATTGGGATTAGTTATCATAGAATCTCCACAGTGCAGAAAGAGGCCATTCAGCCCATCGAGTCTGCACCGACCACAATCCCACCCAGCCCCTATCCCCATGCATTTACCCTAGCTAATCCCCCTGACACTAAGGGGCAATTTAGCATGGCCAATCCACCTAACCTGCACATCTTTGGACACTAAGGGGCAATTTAGCATGGCCAATCCACCTAACCCACACATCTTTGGACACTAAGGGGCAATTTAGCATGGCCAATCCACCTAACCTGCACATCTTTGGACACTAAGGGGGAATTTAGCATGGCCAATCCACCTAACCCACACATCTTTGGACACTAAGGGGCAATTTAGCATGGCCAATCCACCTAACCTGCACATCTTTGGACACTAAGGGGCAATTTAGCATGGCCAATCCACCTAACCCGCACATCTTTGGACACTAAGGGGCAATTTAGCATGGCCAATCCACCTAACCCGCACATCTTTGGACACTAAGGGGCAATTTAACATGGCCAATCCACCTAACCCGCACATCTTTGGACACTAAGGGGCAATTTAGCATGGCCAATCCACCGAACCCGCACATTTTTGGACACTAAGGGGCAATTTAGCATGTCCAATCCACCTAACCCGCACATCTTTGGACACTAAGGGGCAATTTAGCACGGCCAATCCACCCAACCTGCACATCTTTGGACACTAAGGGACAATTTAGCATGGCCAATCCACCTAACCTACACATCTTTGGACACTAAGGGGCAATTTAGCATGGCCAATCCACCTAACCCAAACATCTTTGGACACTAAGGGGCAATTTAGCATGGCCAATCCACCTAACCTGCACATCTTTGGACACTAAGGGGCAATTTAGCATGGCCAATCCACCTGACCTGCACATCTTTGGATTGTGGGAGGAAACCGGAGCACCCGGAGGAAACCCAGGCAGACATGAGGGAGAACGAGCAAACTCCGCACAGACAGTGACCCGAGTCGGGAATCGAATCTGGATCCCTGGTGCTGTGAGGCAGCAGTCCTAACCGCTGTGCCACCGTGCCGCCCCAGCTAGGCGAGCTACAGTGGTGGCTTGGGCCTAGTTGACGCACCGATTGCTGGTCCACCGTGTGTGTCTGCACACCGGGGGTTGCAGGGAGGCTGGGATGGTGAGGATGGAGGTGAGCGGACAGGAGAGGAGCACTGGCACCCACACCTGGGCCCTAATCTTCCAAATTCCCTTAAACCTTTCCCTACGCCTTTAAGACATTGGGTGTCCCTGGGACGGATATCTATCCTTAAGGGGGCGATGGCCTAGTGGTATTATCACTAGACTATGAATCCAGAAACTCAGCTAATGTTCTGGGGGACCCGGGTTCGAATCCCGCCACGGCAGATGGTGGAATTTGAACTCAAGTAAAAAGAAATCTGGAATTAAGAATCTACTGATGACCCATTGTGGGAAAAACCCATCTGGTTCCCTTTAGGGAAGGAAATCTGCCGTCCTTACCCCGGTCTGGCCTACATGTGACTCCAGAGCCGCAGCCAATGTGGTTGACTCTCAACTGCCCTCCAAGGGCAACTAGGGATGGTCAATAAATGCTGGGCCAGCCAGCGACACCCCATGTCCCATGAAGTATTGGGATACAGTGAAAAGTATTGCTTCTTGCACTCTATGCGGACAAAGCATACTGTTCATAGAGAAGGAAAGGAGAGGGTACAGAATGTAGTGTTGCAGTCACAGCTAGGGTGTAGAGAAAGATCAACTTAGTGCGAGGTAACATAGAAACATGGAAGATAGGAGCAGGAGGAGGCCATTCGGCCCTTCGAGCCTGCTCCACCATCCATCACCATCATGGCTGATCATCCAACTCAATAGCCTAATCCTGCTTTCTCCCCATAACCTTTGACCTCGTTCGCCCCAAGTGCTATATCCAGCCGCCTCTTGAATACATTCAATGCTTTGGCATTGTAGGTCCATTCAAAAGTCTGACAGCAGCAGGGAAGAAGCTGTTCTTGAGTCGGTCGGTCCGTGACCTCAGACTTTTGTATCGTTTTCCCGACGGAAGAAGGTGGAAGAGAGAATGTCCGGGGTGCGTGGGGTCCTTGATTATGCCGGCTGCTTTTCCCCGAGGCAGCAGGAAGTGTAGACAGAGTCAATGGATGGGAGACTGGTTTGCGTGATGGATTGGGCTACATTCACGACCTTTTGTAGTTCCTTGCGGTCTTGGGCAGAGCAGGAGCCCCAGACCAAGCTGTGATACATCCGGAAAGGATGCTTTCTATGGGGCATCTGTAAAAGTTGGTGAGAGTCGTAGCTGACATGCCAAATTTCCTTAGTCTCCTGAGAAAGTAGAGGCGTTGGTGGGGCTTTCTTAACTATAGTGTCGGCGTGGGGGGACCAGGACAGGTTGTTGGTGATCTGTGATGCACCATCAATCGAGCAAAGACTAGTTTGTATGCAAGAACAAATAGGCTTTTATTAGCAAAAGCACACCCATGCCGATGAACTGGTCCAGAGACTGAGGCAGGGGGGTGGGGAGCAGTCGCCTTTATACCTGGACCGGGGGGGGGGAGGAGTCCCGGGCAGGGCCGAACTGGCAATAAGCTAACCACAATCTGGACACCTAAAAACCTGAAGATGGATGTGACTGGATGAAATATTTGGCCGGTTCCCTCTTCTGGGGCTGCTTCATGAGGCACTTTGTAAATGAAAGTTGTTGTTCTATCTTTGAAGCAGTGTTTTACATCCAGATCTCCCGGGAACATCGCGAAAAGATTCTGCTCACTTCGAAGGTCATTTGAAAATCATACCAAATTATTCCAAGAATCATTGGAATCATTAGAATCATCATTCATTCAGTCAATGGCATTTTAGTATCATTCTATTTTTGTGGGTGGCACAGTGGTTAGCACTGCTGCCTCACAGTACCAGGGACATGGGTTCAATTCCCAGCTTGGGTCACTGTCTGTGTGGAGTCTGCACGTTTTCCCCGTGTCTGCGTGGGTTTCCTCCAGGTGCTCCGGTTTCCTCCCACAGTCCAAAGATGTGTGGGTTGGGTGGATTGGCCATGCTAAATTGCCCCTTAGTGTCCAAAGATGTGCAGGTTAGGTGGATTGACCATGCTAAATTGCCCCTTAGTGTCCAAAGATGTGCAGGTTAGGTGTATTGGCCATGCTAAATTGCCCCTTAGTGTCCAAAGATGTGCGGGTTAGGTGGATTGGCCATGCTAAATTGCCTCTTAGTGTCCAAAGATGTGCAGGTTAGGTGTATTGGCCATGCTAAATTGCCCCTTAGTGTCCAAAGATGTGCGGGTTAGGTGGATTGGCCATGCTAAATTGCCTCTTAGTGTCCAAAGATGTGCAGGTTAGGTGTATTGGCCATGCTAAATTGCCCCTTAGTGTCCAAAGATGAGCGGGTTAGGTGAATTGGCCATGCTAAATTGCCCCTTAGTGTCCAAAGAGTGGCACAGTGGTTAGCACTGCTGCCTCACAGTGCCAGGGACCCGTGTTCGATTCCCGGCTTGGGTCACTGTCTGTGTGGAGTTTGCACGTTCTCCCCGTGTCTGCGTGGGTTTCCTCCGGGTGCTCCGGTTTCCTCCCACAGTCCGAAAGACGTGCTGGTTAGGGTGCTAAATTCTCCCTCAGTGTAACCCGAACAGGCGCCGGAGTGTGGGCGACTCGGGGATTTTCACAGTAACTTCATTGCAGTGTTAATGTAAGCCTACTCGTGACATTAATAAATAAACAAAAAGAAAGCTTTTTAAAGACGTGCATGTTTGGGGGATTGGCCATTCTAAATTGCTCCTTATCGCTCAGTGTCCCAGCTATCTTAAGGTTAACGTGCAGGTTCAGTTGGCAGTTAGGAAGGTAAATGCAATGTTAGCATTCATGTCGAGAGGGCTAGAATACAAGAGCAGGGATGTACTTCTGAGGCTGTATAAGGCTCTGGTCAGACCCCATTTGGAGCGTTGTGAGCAGTTTTGGGCCCCATATCTACGGAAAGAGGAGCTGGCCTTGGAAAGGGATGATGTGGAGTTGTCGGCGTTGGACTGGGGTAAACACAGTAAGAAGTCTCACAACACCAGGTTATATAAACCTGTTGGACTTTAACCTGATGTTGTGAGACTTCTTACTTGGAAAGGGTCCAGGAGGAGGTTCACAAGAATGATCCCTGGAATGAAGAGCTTGTCGTATGAGGAACGGTTGAGGACTCTGGGTCTGTACTCGATGGAGTTTAGAAGGATGAGTGGGGATCTTATTGAAACTTTAAGGATACTGCGAGGCCTGGATAGAGTGGACGTGGAGAGGATGTTTCCACTGGTAGGAAAAACTAGAACCAGAGGGCACAACCTCAGGCTAAAGGGACGATCCTTTAGAACAGAGATGAGGAGGAATTTCTTCAGCCAGAGAGTGGTGAATCTGTGGAACTCTTTGCCGCAGAAGGCTGTGGAGGCCGGGTCATTGAGTGTCTTTAAGACAGAGATAGATAGGTTCTTGATTAATAAGGGGATCAGGGGTTATGGGGAAAAGGCAGGAGAATGGGGATGAGAAAAATATCAGCCATGATTGAATGGCGGAGCAGACTCGATGGGCCGAGTGGCCTAATTCTGCTCCTATGTCTTATGGTCTTATCCCCACTTATAGGTGGACCCTAACCCATTACTTGTTCAACCACGTAACTGCCGCTGGACCATGCCAATACCAGCAATAAAACATTGATCCGCAAATTGACTAATTTACTGGAATTATTTGAGGATATAACGAGTGCGGTTGACAGAGGGGAACCGGTGGATGTGGTGTATTTAGATTTCCAGAAGACATTCGATAAGGTGCCTCACAAAAGGTTGCTGCATAAGATAAAGGTGCATTGAGTCGGGGGTAAAGTGTTAGCGTGGATTGAGGATTGGCGATCTAACAGGAAGCAGAGAGTCGGAATAAATGGGTGTTTTTCCGGTTGGCAATCAGTGACTTGTGGCGTGCCGCAGAGATCGGTGCTGGGGCCTCAACTATTTACCATATACATAGACGATCTGGAGGAGGGGACCGAGTGTAGGGTAACAAAGTTTGCGGATGACACAAAGATGAGCGGGAAAGCAAATTGTGTGGAGGACACAGAGAGTCTGCAGAGAGATTTGGATAGGCCAAGTCAGTGGGCAAGAATCTGGCAGATGGAGTATAATGTTGGTAAGTGTGAGGTTATCCACTTTGGAAGGAATAATAGCAAAATGGACTATTATTTAAACGGTGAAAAATTACATCGTGCGACTGTGCAGAGGGACCTGGGGGTCCTTGTGCATGAATCACAAAAACTCAGTCTGCAGGTGCAGCAGGTGATCAAGAAGGCGAATGGAATGTTGGCCTTTATCGCGAGGGGGATAGAATATAAAAGCAGGGAGGTCATGCTGCAATTGTACAGGGTACTGGTGAGGCCGCAACTAGAGTACTGTGTACAATTTTGGTCCCCTTATTTAAGAAAGGATATATTAGCTTTGGAGGGGGTACAGAGAAGGTTCACCAGGTTGATTCCGGAGATGAGGGGGTTAGCTTATGAGGAGAGATTGAGTAGACTGGGCCTGTACTCATTGGAGTTTAGAAGGTTGAGGGGAGATCTTATAGAGACATATAAGATAATGAAGGGGCTGGACAGGGTTGAAGCAGCGAGGTTATTTCCACTTACAATGGAAACAAGAACGAGGGGGCACAGCCTCAAAATACGGGGGGAGTCAGTTTAGAACAGAGTTGAGGAGGAACTTCTTCTCAGAGGGTAGTGAATCTTTGGAATTCTCTGCCCAATGAAGCAGTAGAGGCTACCTCGTTAAATGTGTTTAAGAACATAAGAACATAAGAAATAGGAGCAGGAGTAGGCCATCTAGCCCCTCGAGCCTGCCCCGCCATTCAATAAGATCATGGCTGATCTGAAGTGGATCATTTCCACTTACCCGCCTGATCCCCATAACCCCTAATTCCCTTACCGATCAGGAATCCATCTATCCGTGATTTAAACATATTCAGCGAGGTAGCCTCCACCACTTCAGTGGGCAGAGAATTCCACAGATTCATCCCCCTCTGAGAGAAGAAGTTCCTCCTCAACTCTGTCCTAAACTGACCCCCCTTTATTTTGAGGCTGTGCCCTCTAGTTCTAGTATCCTTTCTAAGTGGAAAGAATCTCTCCACCTCTACCCTATCCAGCCCCTTCATTATCTTATAGGTCTCTATAAGATCACCCCTCAGCCTTCTAAATTCCAACGAGTACAAACCCAATCTGCTCAGTCTCTCCTCATAATCAACACCCCTCATCTCTGGTATCAACCTGGTGAACCTTCTCTGCACTCCCTCCAAGGCCAATATATCCTTCCGCAAATAAGGGGACCAATACTGCACATAGTATTCCAGCTGCGGCCTCACCAATGCCCTGTACAGATGCAGCAAGACATCTCTGCTTTTATATTCTATCCCCCTTGCGATGTAGGCCAACATCCCATTTGCCTTCTTGATCACCTGTTGCACCTGCAGACTGGGTTTTTGCGTCTCATGCACAAGGACCCCCAGGTCCCTCTGCACAGTCGCATGTTGTAATTTCTTTCCATTTAGATAATAATCCAATTTGCTATTATTTCTTCTAAAGTGAATAACCTCGCATTTGTCAACGTTATACTCCATCTGCCAGATCCTCGCCCACTCACTCAGCCTGTCCAAATCTCTCTGCAGACCTTCTACGCCCTCCACACGATTCACTTATTGATATAAATGTATAAATCAATATATATTGATATATAGAGAATATATAAAGAGTGCAGTTGAACAGAGGGATCTGGGAATACAGGTACAGAATTCCCTAAAAGTGACATCACAGGTGGATAGGGTCGTAAAGAGTGCCTTTGGTACATTGGCCTTTATAAATCGGAGTATCGAGTATAAAAGTTGGAGTGTTATGGTAAGGTTATATAAGGCATTGGTGAGGCCGAATTTGGAGTATTGTGTACAGTTTTGGTCACCTAGTTCCAGGGAGGATGTAAATAAGATTGAAAGAGTGCAGAGAAGGTTCACAAGGATGTTGCCGGGACTTGAGAAGCTGAGTTACAGAGAGAGATTGAATAGGTTGGGACTTTATTCCCTGGAGCGTAGAAGATTGAGGGGAGATTTGATAGAGGTGTATAAGATTTTGATGGGTATAGATAGAGTGAATGCAAGCAGGCTTTTTCTGCTGAGGCGAGGGAAGAAAAAAACCAGAGGGCATGGGTTAAGGGTGAAAGGAGAAAAGTTTAAAGGGAATATTAGGGGGGGCTTCTTCACGCAGAGAGTGGTGGGAGTGTGGAATGAGCTGCCGGATAAAGTGGTAAATGCGGGGTCACTTTTAACATTTAAGAAAAACTTGGACGGGTTCATGGATGAGAGGGGTGTGGAGGGATATAGTCCAAGTGCAGGTCAGTGGGACTAGGCATAAAATGGTTCGGCACAGACAAGAAGGGCCAAAAGGCCTGATTCTGAGCTGTAATTTTCTATGGTTCGATGGTTCTATATAAGATAATGAAGGGGCTAGGACAGGGTAGAAGCAGCGAGGTTATTTCCACTTACAATGGAAACAAGAACTAGGGGGCATGGCCTCAAATAAAGGGGAGTCAGTTTAGGACAGAGTTGAGGAGGAACTTCTTCTCCCAGAGGGTGGTGAATCTCTGGAATTCTCAGCCCAGTAGAGGCTACCTCGTTAAATGTGTTTAAGTCACAGATAGATAGATTTTTAACCATTAAGGGAATTAAGGGTTATGGGGATCAGGCGGGTAAGTGGAACTGAACCAACTATCAGATCAGCCATGGTCTTATTGAATGGCGGGGCAGGCTTGAGGGGCCGAATGGCCTACTCCTATTTCCTATGTTCTTCAAGTGGGGAGCCTCCACCCTGCCAAAGAGCCATGTTTCTGATAAGATAGGTTCTCATTCTTCTCAACTCCAATGGACCCAAGCCCAAAGAAATTTTAAAATTTAACCTAAAATTTTGTAAAATTTCACAATTGGAAGAATAGAAGAGGAGGAATCCTCCACACCGCCGGGTGGCGCTGCGGCCGGCGCCGCGCTGAAAAACCCCAGGCAGAGGAGTTCCCTCTTGCGCTCCGCTGTAAGCCTCCTTGGCGTTGCCCGGGGCGAGCGGACGGTTCTCGCGAGATCGGGGCGGTTTCCGGTCCGGGCGGTGGTGGGCGGATCTTGGCCCGACTGCCAATCAGGGGCCGCGCTGACTTGACTGACAGCGGCAACGGCCAATCCAGTGGGGCGGGGTGGGGCCGGTGTTGAGTGACAGCCGAGCACCCACTCAGGAGCTGCGTGCCGCTGAGTGACGTCCCTTCCAACCAATCAGGGGCTGGGTGTCTCATCCAATCACTAAGCAGAAGCTGGGACGCCAATGGGGAGAGGTGAGGACTAACCAATGGGCTCCCTTCAGAGGGCGACCAATTGACCAATCAGCTCACAGGAAACCAACTGACCAATCAAATCCTTCCATGGGGCAATCAACTGACCAATCAGCTCCTCTTGGGGGCAAATAATTGTCCAATCAGCTCCTCGTGGGGGCAAATAATTGTCCAATCAGCTCCTCTCGGGGGGCAAATAATTGTCCAATCAGCTCCTCTCGGGGGCAAATAATTGTCCAATCAGCTCCTCTCGGGGGCAAATAATTGTCCAATCAGCTCCTCTCGGGGGCAAATAATTGTCCAATCAGCTCCTCTCGGGGCAAATAATTGTCCAATTAGCTCCTCTCGGGTGGTTACTGTTGGTGGGATCATCGTTGCCAACATGGCGTCCATGGGAGAAACCCACCCCAGGGTTGGCGGCCTTGGGGGGAGGGGGTCTCCATAATTCCCATTTAGAGTTTCCCGTCCAGCAATCCCCTCCTCTTAAAATTCTCATCCTTGTTTTCAAATTCACCCCTCTCCCCTTCTCGTCCCTCCCTATCTCTGTAACCTCCTCCAGCCCCTACACCCCCTCCCTATCTCTGTAACCTCCTCCAGCCCCTACATCCCTCCCTATCTCTGTAACCTCCTCCAGCCCCGACGCCCCCTCCCTATCTCTGTAACCTCCTCCAGCCCCTACATCCCTCCCTATCTCTGTAACCTTCTCCAGCCCTACATCCCCTCCCTATCTCTGTAACCTCTTCCAGCCCCGACACCCTCTCCCTATCTCTAAACTCCTCCAGCCCCGACACCCTCTCCCTATCTCTGTAACCTCCTCCAGCCCTACACCCCCTCCCTATCTCTGTAACCTCTTCCAGCCCCTACACCCCCTCCCTATCTCTGTAACCTTCTCCAGCCCTACACCCCCTCCCTATCTCTGTAACCTCTTCCAGCCCCGACACCCTCTCCCTATCTCTGTAACCTCCTCCAGCCCCTACACCCCCTCCCTATCTCTGTAACCTCCTCCAGCCCCTACACCCCCTCCCTAAATCTGTATCCTCCTCTATCCCCTACACCCCTCCCTATCTCTGTAACCTCCCCCAGCCCCTACACCCCCTCCCTATCTCTGTATCCTCCTCCATCCCCTACACCGCTCCCTATCTCTGTAACCTCCCCCAGCCCCTACACCCCCTCCCTATCTCTGTAACCCCCTCCAGCCCCTACACCCCTCCCTATCTCTGTAACCTCCCCCAGCCCCTACACCCCCTCCCTATCTCTGTATCCTCCTCCATCCCCTACACCCCTCCCTATCTCTGTAACCCCCTCCAGCCCCTACACCCCCTCCCTATCTCTGTAACCTCCTCCAGCCCCTACACCCCTCCCTATCTCTGTAACCTCCTCCAGCCCCTACACCCCTCCCTATCTCTGTAACCTCCTCCAGCCCCTACACCCCCTCCCTATCTCTGTAATCCCCACCAGCCCCTACACCCCCTCCCTATCTCTCTAACCTCCTCCAGCCCCTACACCCCCCTCCCTATCTTGGTAACGTCCTCCAGCCCCTACACCCCTCCCTATCTCTGTAATCCCCTCAAGCCCCTACACCCCCTCCCTATCTCTGTAATCCCCTCCAGCCCCTACACCCCCTCCCTATCTCTGTAACCTCCTCCACTCCCTACACCCCATCCCTATCTCTGTAACCTCCTCCAGCCCCTACATCCCCTCCCTATCTCTGTAACCTCCTCCAGCCCCCACACCCCTCCCTATCTCTGTAACCTCCTCCAGCCCCTACATCCCTCCCTATCTCTGTAACCTCCTCCAGCCCCTACACCCCTCCCTATCTCTGTAA
>NW_027590455.1:80000-148820 GCF_964213995.1 Mustelus asterias
CCTGATCTGTGCAGATCCTGCGTGGACCAACTGATGGTGGGATTCGCAGACATCTTTAACCGCTCTTTACAGCAATGTTGTACAGTGACAGACCCGTCCCCACCAGTACTGTACCCCAGTGTTATACAGTGACAGACCCGTCCCCACCAGTACTGTACCCCAGTGTTATACAGTGACAGACCCGTCCCCACCAGTACTGTACCCCAGTGTTATACAGTGACAGACCCGTCCCCACCAGTACTGTACCCCAGTGTTATACAGTGACAGACCCGTCCCCACCAGTACTGTACCCCAGTGTTATACAGTGACAGACCCGTCCCCACCAGTACTGTACCCCAGTGTTATACAGTGACAGACCCGTCCCCACCAGTACTGTACCCCAGTGTTATACAGTGACAGACCCGTCCCCACCAGTACTGTACCCCAGTGTTATACAGTGACAGACCCGCCCCCACCAGTACTGTACCCCAGTGTTATACAGTGACAGACCCGTCCCCACCAGTACTGTACCCCAGTGTTATAGTGACAGACCCGTCCCCACCAGTACTGTACCCCAGTGTGACACAGTGACAGACCTGTCCCCACCAGTACTGTACCCGTGTTACACAGCGACAGACCCGTCCCCACCAGTACTGTACCCCAGTTTTATAGTGACAGACCCGTCCCCACCAGTACTGTACCCCAGTTTTATAGTGACAGACCCGTCCCCACCAGTACTGTACCCCAGTGTTATAGTGACAGACCCGTCTGCACCAGTACTGTACCCCAGTGTTATACATCGACAGACCCGTCCCCACCAGTACTGTACCCCAGTGTTACACAGCGACAGACCCATCCCCACCAGTACTGTACCCCAGTGTTTCACAGCGACAGACCCGTCCCCACCAGTACTGTACCCCAGTGTTATACATCGACAGACCCGTCCCCACCAGTACTGTACCCCAGTGTTATACAGAGACAGACCCGTCCCCACCAGTACTGTACCCCAGTGTTATACAGCGACAGACCCGTCCCCACCAGTACTGTACCCCAGTGTTATACAGCGAGACCCGTCCCCACCAGTACTGTACCCCAGTGTTACACAGCGAGACCCGTCCCCACCAGTACTGTACCCCAGTGTTTCACAGCGACAGACCCGTCCCCACCAGTACTGTACCCCAGTGTTATACAGTGACAGACCCGTCCCCACCAGTACTGTACCCCAGTGTTTCACATCGACAGACCCGTCCCCACCAGTACTGTACCCCAGTGTTATACAGAGACAGACCCGTCCCCACCAGTACTGTACCCCAGTGTTATACAGCGACAGACCCGTCCCCACCAGTACTGTACCCCAGTGTTATACAGCGAGACCCGTCCCCACCAGTACTGTACCCCAGTGTTATACAGAGACAGACCCGTCCCCACCAGTACTGTACCCCAGTGTTACACAGCGAGACCCGTCCCCACCAGTACTGTACCCCAGTGTTTCACAGCGACAGACCCGTCCCCACCAGTACTGTACCCCAGTGTTATACAGCGACAGACCCGTCCCCACCAGTACTGTACCCCAGTGTTACACAGTGACAGACCCGTCCCCACCAGTACTGTACCCCAGTGTTTCACAGCGAGACCCGTCCCCACCAGTACTGTACCCCAGTGTTTCACAGCGACAGACCCGTCCCCACCAGTACTGTACCCCAGTGTTTCACAGCGACAGACCCGTCCCCACCAGTACTGTACCCCAGTGTTTCACAGCGACAGACCCGTCCCCACCAGTACTGTACCCCAGTGGGATAGACCCGGGGCAAATCTGGGCAGGTGTCAGCTGTCCTTCAAACAAAAAATCTGTGTTTTGTTGCGAAAATCACAGCGATTTAGTGAAGAGAGAGAGAGATAATGATTCTCGAGTCACTGCAGAACCCCTGGTGCGTGGTAAAACCCACTGTCCCCAATGGTTTTAGTTCCTGTGTGTGCTATTTCCGGTGGACTGAATAACGAGCTGGTGTTACATTCCACGCTGCATTGTTTTGTAAATCAGTTTAATTTCAATGTGGGGTTTAACTTTTGTGGTTAACAATCAGCTCAACGTAACACGGAAGGAAGTGAATCCTGATTCGCGACATTAAAAAAAACCCAAAACAAGACGGCAGGTTTCCAGATGAACTGGTATTGCTCAGCCTCACTATCCGGGCACATGATTATATACAAACACAAAACATCAGACAGAATGTTCATCACAGGAACGGCAGATCCAGAGACTTTCTCCAAACTCGGGAATCATAAACCTCCACTTGCCTTCAGCGGCAAGACCCCAGAACTTCAATCCCCACGGCGATAACTCCTACGCCCAAGATTTACCGACGAACAGGAGGGACTCGGTGATTTTCGCAGTTGCTTCATGCCGTGTCGATGTCAGCCGACTTGTGACATTAAGAAATAAAGTTTAAACTTAAAATACTCACCAAAACGGAGGTGGGGCAAATGGCAGGAAAGCCAATCGCCACTCACTGCGGTAAATCCTACAGGACTTGGGGTACAAACGGTCATTGATTGGATGATGTCGTTAGGGTGCTGGAATCATAGAATCCCTACAGTGCAGGAAGAGGCCATTCGGCCCGCACTGACAATAATCCTGTCCACATCCTATTCCTGTAACTCATGTATTTACCCTACTTGTCCCCCTGACACCAAGGGGCGATTTAGCATGGCCAACCCACCTAACCTGCACATCTTTGGACACTAAGGGGCAATTTAGCATGGCCAATCCACCTAACCTGCACATCTTTGGACACTAAGGGGCAATTTAGCATGGCCAATCCACCTAACCTGCGCATCTTTGGACACTAAGGGGCAATTTAGCACGGCCAATCCACCTAACCTGCGCATCTTTGGACACTAAGGGGCAATTTAGCACGGCCAACCCACCTAACCTGCACATCTTTGGACACTAAGGGGCAATTTAGCACGGCCAATCCACCTAACCTGCGCATCTTTGGACACTAAGGGGCAATTTAGCATGGCCAATCCACCTAACCCGCCCATCTTTGGACACTAAGGGGCAATTTAGCATGGCAAATCTACCTAACCTGCACATTTTTGGACTGTGGGAGGAAACCGGAGCACCCGGAGGAAACCCACGCAGACACGAGGAGAACGTGCAGACTCCGCACAGACAGTGCCCTGAGACCGGAATCGAACCCGGGTCCCTGACGCTGTGAGGCAGCAGTGCTAACCCACTGCACCGCCCGAAAGAGTGTGTGGAGGAAAAGGAGAGGAAAAGCATGAGTGTCTGCCAGTTGCCCCAACAAGAGCTCGATCGCTGTCTCTCTATCCGGGGCGGATACGAAAACAGAAAACGCTGGAAAAGTTCGACAGGCCGGGCAGTGTCTGCGGAGAGAGAAACCGAGTTAAAGTCTCGAGTCGGAGTAACCCTTCCTCAGAGCTGTGAAGAGCTGTTCCAACTCCGGAGAGGGGCCAAGTGGATTCGAGAGCCCGTTTCTCACTCCACAGACACAGCCGGGACCTGCCGAGCTTTCTCCAGCACTTTCTGACGTTATTCCTGTTTTCCAGCATCAGCGGTCGTTTGGTTTTTGAAAAGAAATCCCGGTTTAGGAGTTGGTCGGTTCGGAGGGGCAGGAGGTAGGTGTGTACCCTGCCATGGCCAAACCACCCCGTCGATTCACCGGCCCTGCTTAAAAACGGGGAGTTGCGGCTTAGTCCTCGTCGCAGGCTGGCTCCCAGCGAGCAGACACGGTGATGTTGGAGAAGCGCGCACGGTGACGAGGGATTATCTTCCGGTGGTGTTGGCTCCTCACGCCAGCTTTGGAGGGTCAGCTTAGCTCACAAGTCCTGAAGGGAGGAAGATAAGGTTGGAGGTTTAGTCATTGGAGGCCAGGACGTGTAAAACAACCGATCCCACCCTCTCCTCTCTCCAAGGCTAAGGCCAGTGTTGCTGCTTCAGGCACCATGTATGGCCCCCTTGTTGGTTGGGTTAACCCGGTTCCTCTGCACGGCCCACATGCAACGCACCAGTCTTTCCCCAGTCACCTTTCAATGCTGGTTAAACGTGGAGAGATTTAAACAAACAGCAAAGGAAATTACAGCACAGGAACAGGCCCTTCGGCCCTCCAAGCCTGCACCGACCATGCTGCCCCGACTGAACTAAAACCCCCGACCCTTGGGGGGCTATATCCCTCTATCCCCATCCTATTCATGTATTTGTCAAGACGCCCCTTAACTATCAACATTGAGAGATACATCCTTTCCGGATGTATCACAGCTTGGTATGGGGCTCCTGCTCTGCCCAAGACCGCAAGGAACTACAAAGGGTCGTGAATGTAGCCCAATCCATCACGCAAACCCAGCCTCCCATCCATTGACTCTGTCTACACTTCCCGCTGCCTCGGGGAAAAGCAGCCAGCATAATCAAGGACCCCACGCACCCCGGACATTCTCTCTTCCACCTTCTTCCGTCGGGAAAAAGATACAAAAGTCTGAGAACACGTATCGAATCATGGAATCCCTACAGTGCTGAAGGAGGCCATTTGGCCCATCGAGTCTGCACCGACCACAATCTCACCCAGGCCCTATCCCACAGACTTTTGAATGGACCTACCTCGCACTAAGTTGATCTTTCTCTACACCCTAGCTGTGACTGTAACACTACATTCTGCACCCTCTCCTTTCCTTCTCTATGAACGGTATGCTTTGTCTGTATAGCTGCGCAAGGAACAATACTTTTCACTGTATCCCAATACATGTGACAATAATAAATCAAATCAAAGTAAAGGTTTTCCCAACATATTGGGCTCTGAAGGATAAGGTTGCCATCATCACAATCATTTTCCACTCCCCCACCCCACCCCTCCCCCCACCCCACCCCTCCCCTCCCCCACCCCCTAACTACGCACTCGACTCCACCTCGAACCGGCTTCCGACTGAACCCTGGTACAATGGGAAGCTGTGTTTTCACCCAGTGACAGCAGGACACGCCTGGCTTCGCCCCCTGGATGTTCAGCCTCAGCTGTGACTCCCTACACGGGGTAACCCAGTCTGGTGAAGATGCCCACTGAGCGAGGGAGGGGCAAAGACAACAGTCAACACCGCCCGGCCCGCGGCAGACACCCCTGCCCGCCCCACGCCCCGAGGCAGACACACCCACCCGCCCCGCGCCAAGCACCCCCGCCCCACCCCCCCGAGGCAGACACACCCACCCGCCCCGCGCCAAGCACCCCCGCCCCACCCCCGAGGCAGACACACCCGCCCTGCGCCAAGCACCCCCCCCGTGCCACGCCCTGAGGCAGACACACCCGCCCCGTGCCAAGCACCCCCACCCCACCCCCCTGAGGCAGACACACTTACCCAGATAGTCATCCATCAGAGAGCCGATCGCAAACTGGAAGGGAGAGAATGAGAAGAGAGCAGGTTATCAGAGCTCTGAACAAACGGGTGTGTTAAAAACACAGGGATCCCCTCCCCCCCACCATCGCCTTGACACACGCCACAAGCCCCAGGATCCTGCCACCTTCTCCAGAGTACCGGCAGAGTCTTCGGCCCTGTGTGCGGAGGACCTGCTCCTGTTAGGGATCTCACAGCGGAGAAGGCTCTGGTCGTACCTGCGCAGAGTCTTGGCTGTTCCACTCAGTCTCCCCCCCCCTCCCCTCCCCACATTCCCCTTTGGTCTACACCAGGTCCCCATGGAACCCACTTCTTTCCGGCAGCGCGTTCCGGATCACAACAACTCGCCGCGCGAAGTGAAAATGGATCTCGGCCCCCTCCTGTCACACACTTCACAGACATCCTCACACACGGATATTCTTCCGGCAGCCTTCGTCGGAGCGTGACGGGGAACGGGATGAGGATTCTTCGTTCTCAGCCAGGGAGAACAGAAGCGCACTGCCGCAGACCTAATGGCTAATTCATAACGGTGTGGGGATTCATCTGGGGCGAGGGAGGACGCAAGACACTCGGAGAAATCTCGGCAAGATCGCGGGCTGTAAGAGGTTACAGAGATAGGGAGGGGGTGTAGGGGCTGGAGGAGGTTACAGAGATAGGGAGGGGGTGTAGGGGCTGGAGGAGGTTACAGAGATAGGGAGGGGGGTGTAGGGGTTGGAGGGGGTTACAGAGATAGGGAGGGGGTGTAGGGGCTGGAGGAGGTTACAGAGATAGGGAGGGGGTGTAGGGACTGGAGGAGGTTACAGGGAGAGGGAGGGGTGTAGGGGCTGGAGGAGGTTACAGAGGTAGGGAGGTGTGTAGGGACTGGAGGAGGTTACAGAGATAGGGAGGGGGTGTCGGGGCTGGGGGAGGTTCCTGAGATAGGGAGGGGGTGTAGGGACTGGAGGAGATTACAGAGATAGGGAGGGGGTGTAGGGGCTGGAGGAGGTTACAGAGATAGGGAGGGGGTGTCGGGGCTGGAGGAGGTTACAGAGATAGGGAGGGGGTGTCGGGGCTGGAGGAGGTTACAGAGATAGGGAGGGGGTGTCGGGGGCTGTAAGAGGTTACAGAGATAGGGAGGGGGATGTAGGGGTTGGAGGGGGTTACAGAGATAGGGAGGGGGTGTAGGGGCTGGAGGAGGTTACAGAGATAGGGAGGGGGTGTAGGGACTCGAGGAGGTTACAGGGAGAGGGAGGGGTGTAGGGGCTGGCGGAGGTTACAGAGGTAGGGAGGTGTGTAGGGACTGGAGGAGGTTACAGAGATAGGGAGGGGGTGTCGGGGCTGGGGGAGGTTCCTGAGATAGGGAGGGGGTGTAGGGACTGGAGGAGATTACAGAGATAGGGAGGGGGTGTAGGGGCTGGAGGAGGTTACAGAGATAGGGAGGGGGTGTCGGGGCTGGAGGAGGTTACAGAGATAGGGAGGGGGTGTCGGGGCTGGAGGAGGTTACAGAGATAGGGAGGGGGTGTCGGGGCTGGAGGAGGTTACAGAGATAGGGAGGGGGTGTCGGGGCTGGAGGAGGTTAGAGATAGGGAGGGGGTGTAGGGGCTGGAGGAGGTTACAGAGATAGGGAGGGGGTGTCAGGGCTGGAGGAGGTTACAGAGATAGGGAGGGGGTGTCGGGGCTGGAGGAGATTACAGAGATAGGGAGGGGGTGTCAGGGCTGGAGGAGGTTACAGAGATAGGGAGGGGGTGTCGGGGCTGGAGGAGGTTACAGAGATAGGGAGGGGGTGTCAGGGCTGGAGGAGGTTACAGAGATAGGGAGGGGGTGTCGGGGCTGGAGGAGGTTACAGAGATAGGGAGGGGGTGTCAGGGCTGGAGGAGGTTACAGAGATAGGGAGGGGGTGTCGGGGCTGGAGGAGATTACAGAGATAGGGAGGGGGTGTCGGGGCTGGAGGAATTTGAGACCTGCTGAGATTTTCCAGTGTTTTCTCTTTTGGGTTTGAGCGACTCAGTACATTCACTACCGCATGAAAGGAACTTTAAAACTCCTCGGGGGCGACGAAGGGATAAAATCCTGCCGGAATATTTCTCCTCGTCCCCCGGCGGGTGACGGGATCGCAGCCCAGGCTCAGACACACCCGCGGATACGCGGGGGAATTATACAATAACCTGCGGACGCCCGGGCCGTGTACTCACAATGTCGTTCTTATCCACTCTGGTTCCGACCACCTTGAGTCGAATTTCGTCATCCTGCTGGATAACAATGTCCTGGAAAAACACACAGAGAGAGCGGGGAGACCCGTGCTTACACTCGGAGCCCAGCAGCCTTGGCTAACGCCGACGGTTTATCATTTCGACCGCGCTACGAACGATGCAGAGTGACCCCCAAGGCGCTTCGCGGGGGGAGGTACAAAGCAAAGCGACGTGGAGGCAAGTGAGGAGGTATCGGGTTACGTAACCACAGGCTTGGTCATGCTGGGCTTTAATGGAGCAAAGTGACGGGATTGGGAGGGGAATTCCCGGGGAGCGCATTGGCTGGAAGTACGGCTGTCAAGGGTGGCACAAGGATCAAACTGGGGACGCACAGGAGGGCAGAGCTGGAGGGAATGCAGAGATACGGGAGGGTTGTGGGGGCTGGAGGAGGTTACAGAGATAGGGAGGGGGTGTAGGGGGCTGGAGGGGGTTACAGAGATAGGGAGAGGGTGTAGGGGCTGGAGGAGGTTACAGAGATAGGGAGAGGGTGTAGGGGGCTGGAGGGGGTTACAGAGATAGGGAGGGGGTGTAGGGGCTGGAGGAGGTTACAGAGATAGGGAGGGGGTGTAGGGGCTTGAGGGGGTTACAGAGATTGGGAGGGGGTGTAGGGGGCTGGAGGGGGTTACAGAGATAGGGAGGGGGTGTAGGGGTTGGAGGAGGTTACAGAGATAGGGAGGGGGGTGTCGGGGGCTGGAGGAGGTTACAGAGATAGGGAGGGGGTGTCGGGGACTGGAGGAGGTTACAGAGATAGGGAGGGGGTGTCGGGGACTGGAGGAGGTTACAGAGATAGGGAGGGGGTGTAGGGGCTGGCGGGGGTTACAGAGATAGGGAGGGGTGTAGGGGCTGGAGGAGGTTACAGAGATAGGGAGGGGGTGTAGGGGCTGGCGGGGGTTACAGAGATAGGGAGGGGGTGTAGGGGGCTGGAGGAGGTTACAGAGATATGGTGGGGGGTGTAGGGGCTGGAGGAGGTTACAGAGATAGGGAGGGGGTGTAGGGACTGGAGGAGGTTACAGAGATAGGGAGAGGGTGTAGGGACTGGAGGAGATAACAGAGATAGGGAGGGGCTTAGGGGATGGAGGAGGTTACAGAGATAGGGAGGGGGTGTAGGGGACTGGAGGAGGTTACAGAGATAGGGAGGGGGTGTAGGGGACTGGAGGAGGTTACAGAGATAGGGAGGGGGTGTCGGGGGCTGGAGGAGGTTACAGAGATAGGGAGGGGATGTAGGGGGTTACAGAGATATGGAGGGGGTGTCGGGGCTGGAGGAGGATACAGAGATAGGGAGGGGGTGTAGGGGCTGGCGGGGGTTACAGAGATAGGGAGGGGGTGTAGGGGGCTGGAGTGGGTTAGAGAGATAGGGAGGGGGTGTAGGGGCTGGAGGAGGTTACAGAGATAGGGAGGGGGGTGTAGGGGCTGGAGGAGGTTACCGAGATAGGGAGGGGTGTAGGGGGTGGAGGAGGTTACAGATAGGGAGGGGGTGTAGGGGCTGGAGGAGGTTACAGAGATAGGGAGGGGGTGTAGGGTCTGGAGGAGGTTACAGAGATAGGGAGGGGTGTAGGGGACTGGAGGAGGATACAGAGATAGGGAGGGGGTGTCGGGGCTGGAGGGGGTTACAAAGATAGGGAGGGGTTGTAGGGGGTTACAGAGATAGGGAGGGGGTGTAGGGGGCTGGAGGGGGGTTACAGAGATAGGGAGAGGGTGTAGGGGCTGGAGGAGGTTACAGCGATAGGGAGGGTTATAGGGGCTGGAGGAGGTTACAGAGATAGGGAGGGGATGTAGGGGGTTACAGAGATATGGAGGGGGTGTCAGGGCTGGAGGAGGATACAGAGATAGGGAGGGGGTGTAGGGACTGGAGAAGGATACAGAGATAGGGAGGGGGTGTAGGGTCTGGAGGAGGTTACAGAGATAGGGAGGGGGTGTAGGGGGTTACAGAGATATGGAGGGGGTGTCGGGGCTGGAGGAGGATACAGAGATAGGGAGGGGTGTAGGGACTGGAGGAGGTTACAGAGATAGGGAGGGGTTTCGGGGCTGGAGGAGGTTACAGAGATAGGGAGGGGGTGTCGGGGCTGGAGGAGGTTACAGAGATAGGGAGGGGTTTCGGGGCTGGAGCAGGTTACAGAGATAGGGAGGGGGTGTAGGGGACTGAAGGAGGTTACAGAGATAGGGAGGGGGTGTAGGGGACTGAAGGAGGTTACAGAGATAGGGAGGGGGTGTCGGGGCTGGAGGGGGTTACAGAGATAGGGAGGGGGTGTAGGAGGTTAAAGAGATAGGGAAGGGGTGTAGGAGCTGGAGGAGGTTACAGAGATAGGGAGGGGGTGTAAGGGCTGGAGAGGGTTAAAGAGATAGGGAGGGGGTGTAGGGGCTGGAGGAGGTTACAGAGATAGAGAATGTCATCGGGGCTGGAGGAGGTTTTTAGAGGGGATGTAGGTGGTTACAGGGATAGGGAGGTATTTGAGAGCAAGAATGAGAATTTTAAATTAAGATATGCAGAGTTTTTGATGGCCTGAAGCTTCAGGAGGGTAAACGCCAGGGGTGCTCTGACGGAGTTGAATTCCGAGTTAAAAACATGGATGAGCTGGAGAGACCAGACCGGGAGAAGCTGGGCAATGTTCAGAAGGTGGAAATAGGCTGAGTGAGGGTACGGATCGGAAATGATGCACGGGACGAGAATGACTGCTGAATTGGCTGTGGAACCGGTCATCTCAGAGTGAGGGTACGGGTACCAGGAGGAAGAGCCCCTGCCCTCTCCCACCCATTCCCCTGACAGAGGTCACATTCTCTGCCACCCCTCCTGTCACCGACTCGTCCCGCTCCCTCTGCGAGGTGGTACAGAGTCAGCAGATACCACGCCAGCCAGGATTCATTCCACACAGGCCCTCAGAGCTCGGAATCCCATCGGGAATTCCCACGTCTGGGGCAGGATGGACAAATCTTCCCCCATCTGAGTGTGGCTAATAAATCCCGACAGTGCAGAAGGAGGCCATTTGACCCATCAAGTCTGCACTGACAAAGCATCTCACCCTTGCCGTTTAACCCCACATAGTTAACCTGTTAATTTCCCTAACCTATACATTTGAGGGGCAATTTAGCATGGCCAATCCACCTAACCTACACACCTTTGGACAGCAAGGGTCAATTTAGCATGGCCAATCCCCCTAACCTACACACCTTTGGACAGCAAGGGTCAATTTAGCATGGCCAATCCCCCTAACCTACACACCTTTGGACAGCAAGGGTCAATTTAGCATGGCCAATCCCCCTAACCTACACACCTTTGGACAGCAAGGGTCAATTTAGCATGGCCAATCCCCCTAACCTACACACCTTTGGACACTAAGGGTCAATTTAGCATGGCCAATCCCCCTAACCTACACACCTTTGGACAGCAAGGGTCAATTTAGCATGGCCAATCCCCCTAACCTGCACACCTTTGGACAGCAAGGGTCAAATTAGCATGGCCAATCCACCTAACCCGCACATCTTTGGACACCAAGGGTCAACTTAGCATGGCCAATCCACCCAACCTGCACACCTTTGGACACCAAGGGTCAACTTAGCATGGCCAATCCACCCAACCTGCACACCTTTGGACACCAAGGGTCAACTTAGCATGGCCAATCCACCCAACCTGCACACCTTTGGACACCAAGGGTCAACTTAGCATGGTCAATCCACCCAACCTGCACACCTTTGGACACCAAGGGTCAACTTAGCATGGTCAATCCACCTAACCTGCACACCTTTGGACTGTGGGAGGAAACCGGAGCACCCGGAGGAAACCCACGCAGACACGGGGGGAGAACGTGAAGACTCCACAGAAACAGTGACCCGAGGCCGGAATCGAACCCTGGCGCTGTGAGGCAGCAGTGCTAACCCACTGTGCCACCCCCAAACCCGCTCAGGTTTCCCAAAAGGCCCTGGTTATCCTGCCAAGCTTGCCCCCTCGCCCGAGGTGCGGCGATCCTCAGGTTAAAATCACCACCAGTCAACCCCACTCCTCTCGAAGAGGAGAGAGCAGCCTACGGTCGTCTGGGACTGTGGTGGACTTTCTATTTAACTGTCACACACAAGTGTACGAGGGAGAGAGAGAGACCGGCTGCTGGGACACTGGGCGGCCAAGACGTAGGTGAGGCTGCGTCCTGTGACGAGACCGCTGATCAAAACAAGGCTCACGCTTCACAAGTTGGCCCTGCACCGATTACTCAACGTGAATTGCGACTCTCCAAGCCGCGAACGTACCTCATCGCTGGTCTTGTAACAGGGAGGGTTGGAATTGGGGTCGAACTCCATTTCCGACGGGATAGACTAGGAGGAAAGAGAGAACAGTGAAAGGTTTAGCAGCAGATCCCCCTCAGTTTGACTCCCGTCCCCAAGGGGGCTGAATCCCGAGACCCAGCGAGCCTCGAGAGGGAGCAGTATTCTGCTTGCCTCTGATCCGTCTGAAGGCTGCCGAGACTGTGGACCCCCTCAGCACTCTCTTCACCCAACACAGGAATTTACATACCGGAGATCCATATATAAATGTGCTTGTCCTGGCAGAGAGGGATGAGGTTTATGCCCACGTCTCTCTACTTTGTATCTCCCTGCCGTTATTACAGAACCATAGAATCCCTACAGTGCAGAAGAGGCCATTCAGCCCATCGGGTCCACCGATTCTCTGACAGAGCATCTAACCCAGGCCCTCTCCCCTGCCCTATCCCGTAACCCCACACGTTTTCCATGGCCAATCCCCCTAACCCGCACATCTTTGGACACTAAGGGGCAATTTAGCATGGCTAATCCCTCTAATTTACACATCTGTCTGTGTGGACTTTGCACATTCTCCCTGTGCCTGCGTGGGTTTCCTCCGGGTGCTCCGGTTTCCTCCCACACGCCAAAGGTGTGCGGGTTAGGTTGATTGGCCGTGCTAATTGCCCCTTAAGAGTCCCGGAATGCCTAGGTTAGAGGGCTGAGTGGGGTAAATATGGGGGTTACGGGGAAAGGGCCTAGGTGGGATTGGTGTTGGTGCAGACTCGATGGGCTGAATGGCCTCCTTCTGCACTGTCTGGATTCTATGGATTCTTGGGACACTAAGGGGCAATTTGGCATGGCCAATCCACCTAACCTGCACATCTTTGGACACTAAGGGGCAATTTAGCATGGCCAATCCACCTAACCTACACATCTTTGGATACGAAGGGGAAATTTCCAACGGCTAATCCAATTAACCTACACAACTTTGGACAATTTAGCGTGGCCAATCTACCTAACCAGCATGCCTTTCGGACTGTGGGAGGAAACCGGAGCACCCGGAGGAAACCCACGCAGACACAGGGAGAACGTGCAGACTCCACACAGACAGTGACCCAAGCCGGGAATTGAATCCGGGTCCCTGGTGTTGTGAGGCAACAGTGCTAACCCACTGTGCCACCGTGCCGCAGAGGTGGCTGTGTCTCAGGTTACACAGAACCCACAGCCAGTGGGTCGGTCCAAAGGCCCTGTGGTGGTCTTGATGCCCCAGGTGATGTGGCAGAGAGATGTAAAGCTTTCAAAAGGTCACCTCAGCATCACACCGGAGACAACACGCCTCCTATTGATATTTGTAAATGTTTCCCTTGAAGGTTTCGCCACTGATAGATGCTTCTCCATCACCACTGCTGCTCAGCAGAGGACACCGACTCTTGCCGACAATACAACTCTCACCAATTTTTACAGATGCCCCATAGAAAGCATCCTTTCTGGTTGTATCACAGCTTGGTATGGGCTCCTGCTCTGCCCAAGACCGCAAGGAACTACAAAAGGTTGTGAACATAGCCCAGTCCATCGTGTAAATCATCAACTCCGTCTACACTTCCCGCTGCCTCGGGGAAAAGCAGTCAGCACAATCAAGGACCCCACACACCCCGGACATTCTCTCTTCCACCTTCTTCCGTCGGGAAAAAGATACAAAAGTCTGAGGTCACGTACCGACTGACTCAAGAACAGCTTCTTCCCTGCTGCCGTCAGACTTTTGAATGGACCGACCTCGCATTAAGTTGATCTTTCTCTACACCCTAGCTAGGACTGTAACACTACATTCTGCACCCTCTCCTTTCCTTCTCTATGAACAGTATGCTTTGTCTGTATAGTGCACAAGAAACAATACTTTTCACTGGATCCCAATACACGTGACAATAATAAATCAAATAAATTAACTCTCCAAGATGCGTGCGGGCATTGCTGGTGAGCCTAGCGTGCCCTCCACCCCGTAGTGGTGGGCCATCTTTTTGAATCACTGCCGGTGGGGGGGAGGAGTGGTTTACTACAGCTGCCTGGTCTGCTAGGCCGCTTCAGAGGGTAATTAAAGAGTCAGTACCATGTGGGAGTCACATGGAGGCAAGTTTCCTTCCTCAAACAAAGGACTTAGTGATTTGAGTTATTATTGTCACATGTACTGGGATACAGTGAAAAGTATTGTTTCTTGCACGCTATACAGACAAAGCATACCGTTCATAGAGAAGGAAAGGAGAGGGTGCAGAATGTAGTGTTACAGTCATAGCTAGGGTGTAGAGAAAGATCAACTTAATATTTGATTTGATTTATTATTGTCACATGTATTGGGATACAGTGAAAAGTATTGTTTCTTGCGCACTATACAGACAAAGCATACTGTTCATAGAGAAGGAAAGGAGAGGGTGCAGAATGTAGTGTTACAGTCACAGCTAGGGTGCAGAGAAAGATCAACTGAATGCGAGGTAGGTCCATTCCAAAGTCTGACAGCAGCAGGGAAGAAGCTGTTCTTGAGTCGGTTGGTACGTGACCTCAGACTTTTGTATCTTTTTCCCGACGGAAGAGAGAATGTCCGGGGTGCGTGGGATCCTTGATTATGCCGGCTGCTTTTCCCCGAGGCAGCGGGAAGTGTAGACGGAGTCGATGGATGGGAGGCTGGTTTGTGAGATGGACTGGGCTACATTCACGACCTTTTGTAGTTCCTTGCGGTCTTGGGCAGAGCAGGAGCCCCATACCAAGCTGTGATACAACCAGAAAGAATGCTTTCTATGGGGCATCTGTAAAAGTTGGTGAGAGTTGTAGCGGACATGCCAAATTTCCTTAGTCTTCTGAGAAAGTAGAGGCGTTGGTGGGGCTTTCTTAACTTTCTTAGGACCCTGGTTAGACCCCACTTGGAGTACTGCGCGCAGTTCTGGTCACCTCATTACAGGAAAGATGTTGAAGCCATTGAAAGGGTGCAGAGGAGATTTACAAGGATGTTGCCTGGATTGGGGGGCATGCCTTATGAGGATAGGTTGAGGGAGCTTGGTCTCTTCTCCCTGGAGAGACGAAGGATGAGAGGTGACCTGATAGAGGTTTACAAGATGTTGAGGGGTCTGGATAGGGTGGACTCTCAGAGGCTATTTCCAAGGGCTGAAATGGTTGCTACGAGGGGACACAGGTTTAAGGTGCTGGGGGGTAGGTACAGGGGGGATGTCAGGGGTAAGTTTTTCACTCAGAGGGTGGTGGGTGAGTGGAATCGGCTGACGTCGGTGGTGGTGGAGGCAAACTCGTTGGGGTCTTTTAAGAGACTTCTGGATGAGTACATGGGATTTAATGGGATTGAGGGCTATAGATAGGCCTAGAGGTGGGGATGTGATCGGCGCAACTTGTGGGCCGAAGGGCCTGTTTGTGCTGTGGCTTTCTATGTTCTATGTTATAGTGTCGGCATACAGTGAACCGTTTCATGATTGTCTGATAGACCATGGTCACTGCTCCCCCCCAACTTCATTTATTAGTGGTTCAGGTTTCTTTTATCTTAAAGGAAATGCACGGAATTTGCTTTCTCAAGCTGCCGGGAAGGGATTTTAATCACAGTACCTGGATTCCCACAGCAACTAAAGCACTGTCACCAGAGAAGAAGAGATGTTTTAAATATTGCAACTCACGTGTCTGGAGATGAAACACGACATGGGCCCAATCTCTGTGAAAAGTCCAACCTGTGACAGAAGAGAAACCCAATCAAACTGACAGGAACTCTGTACAGTTACACAGTGAGTGATCCTTACCCTGCTGAATAAACAGTGACTCTGTACAGTTACACAGTGAGTGATCCTTACCCTGCTGAATAAACAGTGTCTCTGTACAGTTACACAGTGAGTGATCCTTACCCTGCTGAATAAACAGTGACTCTGTACAGTTACACAGTGAGTGATCCTTACCCTGCTGAATAAACAGTGGCTCTGTACAGTTACACAGTGAGTGATCCTTACCCTGCTGAATAAACAGTGTCTCTGTACAGTTACACAGTGAGTGATCCTTACCCTGCTGAATAAACAGTGACTCTGTACAGTTACACAGTGAGTGATCCTTACCCTGCTGAATAAACAGTGTCTCTGTACAGTTACACAGTGAGTGATCCTTACCCTGCTGAATAAACAGTGTCTCTGTACAGTTACACAGTGAGTGATCCTTACCCTGCTGAATAAACAGTGACTCTGTACAGTGACACAGTGAGTGATCCTTACCCTGCTGAATAAACAGTGACTCTGTACAGTTACACAGTGAGTGATCCTTACCCTGCTGAATAAACAGTGACTCTGTACAGTTACACAGTGAGTGATCCTTACCCTGCTGAATAAACAGTGACTCTGTACAGTGACACAGTGAGTGATCCTTACCCTGCTGAATAAACAGTGACTCTGTACAGTGACACAGTGAGTGATCCTTACCCTGCTGAATAAACAGTGTCTCTGTACAGTTACAGTGAGTGATCCTTACCCTGCTGAATAAACAGTGACTCTGTACAGTGACACAGTGAGTGATCCTTACCCTGCTGAATAAACAGTGACTCTGTACAGTTACACAGTGAGTGATCCTTACCCTGCTGAATAAACAGTGTCTCTGTACAGTTACACAGTGAGTGATCCTTACCCTGCTGGATAAACAGTGACTCTGTACAGTTACACAGTGAGTGATCCTTACCCTGCTGAATAAACAGTGACTCTGTACAGTTACACAGTGAGTGATCCTTACCCTGCTGAATAAACAGTGACTCTGTACAGTGACACAGTGAGTGATCCTTACCCTGCTGAATAAACAGTGTCTCTGTACAGTTACAGTGAGTGATCCTTACCCTGCTGAATAAACAGTGACTCTGTACAGTGACACAGTGAGTGATCCTTACCCTGCTGAATAAACAGTGACTCTGTACAGTTACACAGTGAGTGATCCTTACCCTGCTGAATAAACAGTGTCTCTGTACAGTTACACAGTGAGTGATCCTTACCCTGCTGGATAAACAGTGACTCTGTACAGTTACACAGTGAGTGATCCTTACCCTGCTGAATAAACAGTGGCTCTGTACAGTTACACAGTGAGTGATCCTTACCCTGCTGAATAAACAGTGTCTCTGTACAGTTACACAGTGAATGATCCTTACCCTGCTGAATAAACAGTGACTCTGTACAGTGACACAGTGAGTGATCCTTACCCTGCTGAATAAACAGTGACTCTGTTAGTTAGTGAGTGACGCTTAACCTTGTGATAATACTGTACCATTGATATATTTGATGTTTAAGGGGAATGTTTTAGAATTCAGTTTTTCCCAACAGGCAGTCAGTATGTCTGGCAAACATTCAGCTCAGATGCTGGGAAAGCAGGATGATTACTCATTTCAGCCATGTCTTGTTAATTTAGGAGAGAGCTAATGGACTTTTGTTTCTCGGTGAAAAGGCAATGTAGCAATTCCTTGGGACTACAATGGACCATCAGCTACAGAGTTTTGAGCTTAGTGGGGTGTGGTGGGTGTTGAATCCACAACTTTCTGACTGAGGGACAGGCAGCACTGATACCCCTTTGAAGGGTAAAACCGAAGAACGGCTTCTTACCTTGTTGACCTGAGTGACCACAGCGTCGACCACCTCCCCTTTAAATGGCCGGAAGACGATAGCCTTGTACTTGACTGGGTAGAGTACAAATCCCCTCCCTGGCTGAATCACTCCAGCTCCAATGTTGTCTATGGTGGTGACGGCAATGACAAAACCGTACCTGTGGGGAGACCGCATCAATTAAAAGGGTTGCAAGCTTAGGGCACGCGAGACTCCGACCGGAACGCAGACGGTGCGATCGCCGTATCACAGTACACCTCCCCCAATGGTTTTAGGGGCAAATGCGTCAGGTCTGCTTTGACGCTCGGTGGCTGGTGAACTGTACAGGCCCAAGGAGGAGGCCATTCGGCCCACTGCTTTAGACATAGAAGATAGGAGCAGGGGGCGGCCATTCGAGCCTGCTCCGCCATCCATCACCATCATGGTTGATCATCCAACTCAGTAGCCTAATCCTGCTTTCTCCCCATAACCTTTGACCCCGTTCGCCCCAAGTGCTATATCCAGCCGCCTCTTGAATACATTCAATGTTTTGGCATCAACTACTTCCTGTGGGAATGAATTCCACAGGCTCACCGGGTGAAGAAATGTCTCCTCACCTCCGTCCTAAATGGTCTACCCCGAATCCTCAGACTGTGACCCCTGGTTCTGGTCTCCCCCCACCATCGGGAACATCCTCCCTGCATCTACCCCGTCTAGTCATGTTAGAATTTTATAAGTCTCCCTGAAATCCCCCACCCCCTCATTCGTCTGAACTCCAGCGGAAACAATCCTAACCTGGTCAATCTCTCCTCATACATCAGTCCCGCCATCCCCGACATCAGTCCTGCCATCTCTGGGCATCCTTTCTACCAAAAGAATTGCTAAGAATTGTTTCAACGGTGGCGGATGGGGTTTCCCGATCAAGTTTCGGTGCTACTGAAACAGCAGAACTCATCGATTGTCTCTGAAGAACAGAGTTGTTAGGTAGGGCGGGGAATTTTCCCCCAGCCGAGGGCACAAGATCAAGCAGATGCCTGAGGCTACTTTCTCAGGAGTCTAAGGAAATTCAGCATGTCAGCTACGACTCTCACCAACTTTTACAGATGCACCATAGAAAGCATCCTTTCCGGATGTATCACAGCTTGGTATGGGGCTCCTGCTCTGCCCAAGACCGCAAGAAACTACAAAGGGTCGTGAACGAAGCCTAATCCATCACGCAAACCAGCCTCCCATCCATTGACTCTGCCTACACTTCCCGCTGCCTCCGGAAAAGCAGCCGGCATAATCAAGGACCCCCCCACGCATCCCGGACATTCTCTCTTCCACCTTCTTCCGTCGGGAAAAAGATACAAAAGTCTGAGGTCACGGACCGACCGACTCAAGAACAGCTTCTTCCCTGCTGCTGTCAGACCTTTGAATGGACCTACCTCGCACTAAGTTGATCTTTCTCTACACCCGAGCTATGACTGTAACACTACATTCTGCACCCTCTCCTTTCCTTCTCTATGAACGGTATGTTTGTCTGTACAGCGCGCAAGAAACAATACTTTTCACTGTATGTTAATACATGTGACAATAATAAATCAAATAAAAATCAGCAGCCCTGAGCAGGGAGAAGGGGCCTCAGTTTAATGGCTTCTCCAAAAGGCAGCACCTCTGACAGTACAGCCCTCCCACAGTACCGCAACAGAGGGCATCAGTCTTGATCTTTTTGGGGTGCTCAGGCCCACGGGCTCGGACCAGGAACCTGCTGAGTCAGAGGTCCGACGCATGGCTGACGCTCGAGCAATGAACCGGGTGGCACAGTGGTTAGCACTGCTGCCTCACAGCGCCAGGGACCCGGGTTCGACTCCCGGCTCGGGTCACTGTCTGTGTGGAGTTTGCACGCTCTCCCCGTGTCTGCATGGGTTTCCTCCGGGTGCTCCGGTTTCCTCCCACAGTCCGAAAGACGTACAGGTTAGATGGATTGGCCGTGCCAAATTGCCCCTTAGTGCCAGGGGGATTAGCAGGGTAAATGTGTGGGGTTATGGGGCTAGGGCCTGGGTGGGATTGTGGTCGGGGCAGACTCGATGGGCCAAATGGCCTCCTTCTGCAATATAGGGATTCGATAATTCCTGGGATGCCCAGGTCCCAAGAAAGGAAGGAGAGTGGGAGGGTGGGAATCATTGCAGACAGCGCAACTGACTGGAAAAGCACGTCATAAACAGATAACGGTGGAGGTGCACAGATTCTGGGTTCATGATTGAGCATGAATGTTCAAATGGAGCTTACTGAGCATAGAATTGTAGAATCCTACAGTGCAGGAGGCCATTCGGCCCATTGAGTCTGTACCGACCACAATCCCACCCAATCTCCCCATAATCCCACACATTTACCCTAACTCATCCCCCTGACACTAAGATTGGCAATTTAGCATGGCCAATCCACCTAACCTGCACATCTTTGGACTGTGGGAGGAAACCGGAGCACCCGGAGGAAACCCACGCAGACACGGGGAGAACGTGCAGACTCCACACAGACAGTGACCCGAGCCGGGAATCGAACCCGGATCCCCTGGCGCTGTGAGGCAGCAGCGCTAACCCACAGTGACAAAGGCTGTGCAACAAGGAGCGAGGATGTTCATGTGGGAAAGGGTGTGGGATGAGAGGGAAACATAGGAAATAAAGTTTAAAGTTTATTATTTATTAGTGCCACAAGTAAGGCTTACATTAACACTGCAATGAAGTTACGGTGAAAATCCCCTAGTCGCCACACTCTGGCGCCTGTTTGGGTCACACTGAGGGGGAATTTAGCATGGCCAATCCAACTAACCAGCACGTCTTTCGGACTGTGGGAGGAAACCGGAGCACCCGGAGGAAACCCACGCAGACACGGGGGAAGAATGTACAGACTCCGCACAGACAGTGACCCGAGCCGGGAATCGAACCCGGGTCCCTGGCGCTGTGAGGCAGCAGTGCTAACCCGCTGTGCCACCCTCTAACCCACTGTGCCACCGTGCCGTCGTTGCCGCTTGTCACTCACTTTCCGGTGCAGGTTCCCTCCACCTCTGTGAACAGCTTCTGCTTCACGGTGTTGAGCAGGTTCGGGCCAAAATACCGAGGATGCAGCAGAATCTCGTGCTCCAGGGAAATCTAAAACGTATCAGGGGGAAAGCACAGATATTTAACAGGGAGTGGAATTTCACTGGAGTGGAACATTCCCCGAGTCAGCATCGTTCATAGAAACTAGAAGCAGGAGGAGGCCATTCGGGCCTGCTCCGCCATTCATTTAGATCATGGCTGATCATCGAATTCAATATCCTGATTCCCCCCCGTATCCCTCGATCCCTTTAGCCCCAAGAGCGATATCCAATTCCTTCTTGACGTGGAGATGCCAGCGTTGGACTGTGGTGGGCACAGTAAGAAGTCTCACAACACCAGGTTAAAGTCCAACAGGTTTATTTGGAATCACGAGCTTTCGGAGCGCTGCTCCGGTGACTCACCTAATGAAGGGGCAGCGCTCCGAAAGCTCGTGATACCAAATAAATCCGTTGGGACTTTAACCTGGTGTTGCGAGACTCCTTACGAATTTCTTCTTGAAATCAAGACGACGTTTTGGGCCTCAACTGCATTCGGGTCCGAGGTATTAGGAAATAAAACACCCGCTGTGGACGCAGCAATCTCCCGTAGACAGCCCTCTTATCATCCAGGTGTCCTCCCTCAGCCAGAAGGTGGGGACAGACATGGTTGAGAGCTCTACTAAGCACACGTGGACAGGAATTCCTGGCTGTGGAACAGGGAAGCCATTTCAAAAGCATGGGTGCTGATTGTGCCACTGCCATTCACACCTCTTCAAGACCCATTGGTTGTTTACTTAGAGTCATAGAGCAATACAGCACGGAAACAGGCCCTTCGGCCCAACTGGTCCATGCCGACCATGGTGCCCTCCCAGCTAGTCCCAATTGCCCGTATTTGGCCCTCCAATCCTTTCCTGTACTTATCCAAATGCTTCTTAAATGTTGCTTTTGTCCCTGCCTCAACCACTTTCTCTGGCAGCTCATTCCATAGACGCACCACCCTCTCTGTGTGAAGAAGTTGCCCCGCAGGTCCCTTTTAAATCTTTCCCCTCTCACCTTAAACCTATGCCCTCTAGTTTTCGATTCCCCTTCCCTGGGGAAAAAGATGTGTGTGTTCCTCCTATCTGTGTCCCTCATGATTTTCTACACCTCAATAAAGGTCACCCCTCATTCTCCTACGTGCCAAGGAATAAAGGCCTAGCCTGGCCAACCTCTCCCTAAAACTCAGGCCCACTCGTTCTGGCAACATCCTTGTAAATCTCTGCACCCTTTCCAGTTTGCCAATGTCTTTCTGGCAAATCTGGCAAACCTGTCTGGGCGGCACGGTAGCACAGTGGTTAGCACTGCTGCTTCACAGCTCCAGGGACCCGGGTTCGATTCCCGGCTCGGGTCACTGTCTGTGTGGAGTTTGCACATTCTCCTCGTGTCTGCGTGGGTTTTCTCCGGATGCTCCGGTTTCCTCCCACAGTCCAAAAAGATGTGCGGGTTAGGTTGATTGGCCATGCTAAAAATTGCCCTTAGTGTCCTGGGATGCGTAGGTTCGAGGGATTAGTGGGTAAATATGTAGGGATATGGGGGTAGGGCCTGGGTGGGGTTGTTTGTCGGTGCAGACTCGATGGGCCGAATGGCCTCTTTCTGTGCTGTAGGGTTTCTAAGATTCTAAGATAACAAAACTGACCAAAATTGTCCACAATACTCCAAGTGTGGCCTCACCAATGACTTATACAACTGTAACATAATGTCCCAACTCCGAGACTCAATGCCCTGACTGATGAAGGCCAGCGTGCTATCCGCCCTCTTCACCACTCTGTCTACCCGTGACACTGCTTTCAACAAACTATGTACTTGTACTCCTAGGTCCCTCTTTTCCCCAACACTCCCCAGGGCCCTACCATTCACCGTACAAGTCCTACCCTGGTTTGACTTTCCAAACTGCAACACCTCACACTTATCTGGATTGGAGTCCATTTTCCAATCCTCGGCCCAATTCCCCAACTGATGAAGATCCCCCTGTAATTTTTGATAACCTTCTTCGCTATCAACAGTCCTGATTTAGTGTCATCAGCAAACTTAACCATGCCGTGTACATTCACATCCAAATCATTTATATCAATAACAAGGGCCCCAACACCGTCCCCTGAGACACACCACCAGTCACAGGCCTCCAGTCCGAAGAACAACCTTCGACCATCACCCTCTGTTTCCTACCATCGAGCCAATTTTGAATCCAATCTGTTAGCCATCCCTGGATCCCATGCGAAATAACCTTCCAGGCTAGCCGGCCACGCGAGACCTTGTCAAAGGCCTTGCTAAAGTCCATATAAACAACATCCACTACCCTACCCTCGTCCATCCTCTTGGTTAGCTCCACTTACCATCTCCCTTTGCCTTGCACCCTCATCCTCTTTGTCACTTGCCTTTTAACCCACGACGGACCTCCCGTTTTGTACTCTCCCCTAGCAACCCTCGGTAAACTAAAGAAAAAGATGAAGAGATTTTGTGGGACAGGTTGAATTGAGGAATGTGGGAATAGTGCGGGAAGTTGGGGTCAAAGAAGGGTGGAAGGAAGGATTGGTCACAATGTTGGTGAATAGGAGAGCAGACCTGAAGGGGCCAAAATGTTCCCCGAAATCTTTGGCCAGGAATCGATCCCCGTGTATGGGCAGCACGGTGACACAGTGGGTTAGCACTGCTGTCTCTCAGCACCAGGGACCCGGGCTCAATTCCCGGCTTGGGTCACCGTCTGTGCGGAGTCTGCACGTTCTCCCCGTGTCTGCGTGGGTTCCCTCCGGATGCTCCGGTTTCCTCCTACAGTCCAAAAGACGTGCTGGTTAGATGGATGGGCCATGCTAAATTCTCCCTCAGTGTACCCGAACAGGCACCGGAGTGTGGCGACTAGGGGATTTTCACAGTAACTTCATTGCAGTGTTAATGTAAGTGACACTAATAAATAAACTTTAACTTATTTAGGAGTGAGAGGGGCCATTGAATTGAGATGTTAACTGTTTTTTCCTCTTCATTAAACAGGTTAGGAGAGTGGGCAAAGAAGTGGCAGATGGAATACAATGTGGAAAAATGTGAAGTTATGCACTTTGGAAGGAGGAATGGAGGCAGAGACTATTTTCTAAATGGGGAAATGCTTCGGAAATCAGAAACACAAAGGGATTTGGGAGCCTTGATTCAAGATTCTCTTAAGGTTAACGTGCAGGTTCAGTCGGCAGTTAGGAAGGTAAATGCAATGTTAGCATTCATGTCGAGAGGGCTAGAATACAAGAGCAGGGATGGACTTCTGAGGCTGTATAAGACTCTGGTCAGACCCCATTTGGAGTATTGTGAGCAGTTTTGGGTCCCCGTATCTAAGGAAGGATGTGCTGGCCTTGGAAAGGGTCCAGAGGAGGTCCACAAGAATAATCCCTGGAATGAAGAGCTGGTCGTATGAGGAACGGGTTGAGGACTCTGGGTCTGTACTCGTTGGGAGTTTAGGAGGATGAGGGGGGGGATCCTATTGAAACTTAGAGGATACTGCGAGGCCTGGATAGGGTGGACGTGGACAGGATGTTTCCACGAGTGGGAAAAACTAGAACCAGAGGGCACAACCTCAGGCTGAAGGGACGATCCTTTAAAATTGAGATGAGGAGGAATTTCTTCAGCCAGAGAGTGGTGAATCTGTGGAACTCTTTGCCGCAGAAGGCTGTGGAGGCCGTGTCATTGAGTGTCTTTAAGACAGAGATAGATAGGTTCTTGATTAATAAGGGGATCAGGGGTTATGGGGAAAAGGCAGGAGAATGGGGATGAGAAAAATATCGGCCATGATTGAATGGCGGAGCCGACTCGATGGGCCGAGTGGCCTCATTCTGCCTTATGGTCTTATTACATTTTACAGCACTGCCTGTTTTTATTTCGAGATTATCAGCAGCTGCAGGATTTTGCCCTCACTGGGTCAAAATGGCTCCACTG
This sequence comes from Mustelus asterias, assembly GCF_964213995.1. Classification (NCBI taxonomy): domain Eukaryota; kingdom Metazoa; phylum Chordata; class Chondrichthyes; order Carcharhiniformes; family Triakidae; genus Mustelus; species Mustelus asterias. The sequence goes on from NW_027590455.1 coordinate 104,432, forward strand.
GCGCCCCTGCCCCAAGCTATGCTATTAGTTTTATAAGCTGTCAATCATTCAGAAGGCCCGCCCACTGCAGCCTCGATAGGTTGAGGCAGCTGCCAGTCAAGCGACGTCCCGCCGCACCACCGCATTCATAGGTCCGGACGGCAGCCAGTCATGTCAAATCACCGCCCACCCCCGCCTGGACATGTAGAGACACCTGCCAGTCAAGCGACATCACCGGGAGGCGCCGCCTTGATAGGTCGGCACAGCTGTCAGTCAACTGACGTCCCGCCCCACCACCGCATTGATAGGTCCAGACGCCTGCCAGCCATGTCAAACCACCGCCCAGCCCCGCCTGAATAGGTAGAGACGCCTGCCAGTCAAGCGACGTCACCGTCAGGCTCCGCCTTGATAGGTCGGCACAGCTGTCACTCAGGTGGTGTCACCGCCCACCACCGCCTGGATAGGCCGAGAGGGCCGCCACTCAATCTGAAATCACCGCCCACCACCGTGCCTCAACTCACGGCCACCATTTTTCTCCATATTAGAAAATGACCTCCCTCCCGGCTTACACCCTTTAAATAAAACGTAACGGCTCACATGGTAAAACATGGTCGCGAAGTCTTCTTGCGTGGAGGGGAGAATCTGCTTCCCGTGCAGAGAGAGCGCGAGCGAGTGATGACCAACCGTCAAAGCCGCCACTAGGCCGGCGGCGGATGGAAGGAAGGGACGAGAGTGGGGGATGGGGAAAGGGGTGACGCTGCGTCATGGCGTCACGCGGGGGATGCGCGTACGTCGTGACGTCGCCCCGCGCCCACCCTCCCTCCTCGCATGCGCCGTCCCCCCCTCACAGGTATGCGCACCCTCTCCCGCCATTTTGTCCGGTTGGGAGGAGCGGCGCCGCCGGCGCCATCTTTGTTCCCTCAGGCGAACGGTCGACAAAGCCCGAGAAATAAGGGGACGCCTTCCCCTGGTCGTGAATCGCATCTGGATATTCCTGAGGGCTGATCTTTAAAAAACAATCCTCGGGTCACTGTCTGCGCGGAGTCTGCACGTTCTCCCCGTGTCTGCGTGGGTTTCCTCCGGGTGCTCCGGTTTCCTCCCACAGTCCGAAAGACATGCGGGTTCGGGTGGATTGGCCGTGCTAAATTCTCCCTCAGTGTTACCTGAACAGGCGCCGGAGAGTGGCGACTGGGGGATTCTCACAGTAACTTCATTGCAGTGTCAATATAAGCCTTTCTTGTGGCACTAATAAATAAACCTTCCTCCTCATCTTAGTTTTAAATCTACCGCCACTCAACCTCTTGTTCTGGATTGCCCCACAAGGGGAAGATGTTTATTAATCCTACCCGACGTCCTGGACGCTATTCGCACCATTCCTAGCCCTTATCGTCACCAATTACATCACCTTTTGTCCATGACATCTTGGTCAATGACGAGACGGGGTACAGGAAAGAGACAGAGAATCTGGTGAACTGGCACGGCGACAATAATCTCTCCCTCAATGTCGACAAAACGAAGGAGATTGTCATCGACTTCAGGAAGCGTAAAGGAGGACATGCCCCTGTCTACATCAACTGGGGACGAAGTGGAAATGGTCAAGAGCTTCAATCTTTTAGGTGTCCAGATGGCCAACAACCTGTCCTGGTGCCCCCATACCAACTGCCAATGACGCCCATGTCCCACAAATGAATAAAAACTATACTATACGATAGTTAAAACTATAGTTAAGAAAGCCCACCAATGCCTCTACTTTCTCAGAAGACTAAGGAACATTGGCCCGTCAGCTATGACTCTCACCAACTTTTACAGATGCACCATAGAAAGTATCCTTTCCGGATGTATCACAGCTTGGTATGGCTCCTGCTCTGCCCTAGACCGCAAGGAACTACAAAAGGCCGTGAATGTAGCCATCATGCAAACCAGCCTTCCATCCATTGACTCCGTCTACACTTCCCGCTGCCTCGGGAAAAGCAGCCAGCATAATCAAGGGTCCCACGCACCCCCGACATTCTCTCTTCCACCTTCTTCCGTCGGGAAAAAGATACAAAAGTCTGAGGTCACGTACCAACCGACTCAAGAACAGCTTCTTCCCTGCTGCTGTCAGACATTTGAATGGACTTACCTTGCCAGAAGTTGATCTTTCTCTGCATCCTAGCTGTGACTGTAACATTACATTCTGCACCCTCTCCTTTCCTTCTCTATGAATGGTATGCTTTGTCTGTATAGCGTGCAAGAAACAATACTTTTCACTGTATCCCAATACATGTGACAATAATAAATCAAATCAAGGTCTCTTGTTCTAGATTGCCCCACAAGGGAAAGATGTTTACTCTTTCAATCCTACCCGGCATCCTGGATGCTATTAGCACCATTCCTAGCTCTTAGCACCAACATTTACACCCCCTTTGTCCTTTTGTCCAAGACATGTTGGTCAATGATGAGACGGAGTATAGGAAAGAGATAGAAAATCTGGTGAACTGGCGCAACGACAATAATCTCTCCCTCCAGCCTCCCATCCATTGACACTGTCTACACTTCCTGCTGCCTCGGGAAAAGCGGCCAGCATAATCAAGGACATTCTGTCTTCCAACTTCTCCCGTAAGGAAAAAGATACAAAAGTCTGAGGTCATGTACCAACCGACTCAAGAACAGCTTCTTTCCTGTTGCCAGCAGACTTTTGAATGTCCCTATCTCACACTAAGTTGATCTTTCTCTACACCCTAGCTGTGACTGTACATTCTGCACTGTCTCCTTTCCTTCTCTATGAACGGTATGCTTTGTATAGCGCGCAAGAAACAGTACTTCTCACTGTATCCCAATACATGTGACAATAATAAATCGAATCAAGATCTCTTGTTCTAGATTGCCACATAAGGGGAAGACAATTACGCTATCAATCATACCTGGTGTCCTGGACGCTATTCGCACCATTCCTAGTTCTTATCACCACCATTTACATTCCTTTTGTCCATGACATCTTGGTCAATGATGAGACAGAGTACAGGAATGAGATAGAGAATCTGGTGAACTGGTGCGATGATAATAATCTCTCCCTCAATGTCAACAAAATGAAGGTGATAAGTCATCGACTTTAGGAAGTGCAGTGGAGAACATGTCCCTGTCTACATCAATGTGGACGAAGTGGAAATGGTCAAGAGCTTCAGGTTTTTAGGTGCCCAGATCGCCAACAACCTATCCTGGTCCCCCCCATATCGACATAAATGTTGGCCAGCCAGCGAATGAGTAAAAAAAACTTACAGAACGCCAAGCCCCATCACCCTTACAGTAGAAATTTTGTCCTATTTTCTTTATCTTCAGCTCTGCCGAAGGGTCATCCCGACTCGAAACCTTGGCTCTGTTCTCTCTCCACAGATGTTGTCCAATCCGCTGGGAATTTCCAGCATTTTCTGTTTTTTGCCTTGGAATTACTAGTCCGGTGACATTACCATGGCCTCCTTGTAGATAGAACATAGAACAGTACAGCACAGAACAGGCCCTTCGGCCCACGATGTTGTGCCGAGCTTTATCTGAAACCAAGATCAAGCTATCCCACTCCCTATCATCCTGGTGTGCTCCATGTGCCTATCCAATAACCGCTTAAATGTTCCTAGAAAGGGGCTCGGCTCCTCCCTCTGCGACTGGATCCTGAACTTCCTAACCCACAGACCACAATCAGTAAGGAGAGGAACAACACCTCCTCCACGATCATCCTCAACACCGGTGCCCCACAAGGCTGTGTCCTCAGCCCTTTACTATGCCCCTTATACACCTATGACTGCGTGGCCAAATTCCCCTCCGACTCGATTTTCAAGTTTGCTGACACCACCATAGTGGGTCGGATCTCTAAGACAATGACGAGACAGAGAATCTGATGAACTGGTGTGACGACAATAATCTCAGTCAGTGTCAACAAAACGAACGAGATAGTCATCGACTTCAGGAAGCATAGTGGAGGATATGCCCCTGTCTGCAACAATGGGGACGAAGTAGAAATGGTCAAGAGCTTCAAGATCTTCGGTGTCCAGATCACCAACAACCTTTCCTGGTCCCTCCACGCCAACGCTATAGTTTAGACAGCTCACCAACGCCTCTACTTTCTCAGAAGACTAAGGAAATTTGGCATGTCTGTCACGATTCTCACCAACCTTTACAGATGCACCATAGAAAGCATTCTTTCTGGTTGTATCACAGCTTGGTATGGGCTCCTGCTCTGCCCAAGACCACAAGAAACTACAAAGGTTTGTGAAGGAAGCCCAGTCCTTCACTCAAACCAGCCTCCCACCCATTGACACTGTCTACACTTCCCGCTGCCTCGGAAAAAGCAGCCAGCATAATTAAGGACACCATGCATCCCGGACATTCTCTCTTCCACCTTACCCATCGGGAAAAAGATAAAAAAGTCTGAGGACACGTACCAACCTACTCAAGAACAACTTCTTCCCTGCTGCCATCAGACTTTTGAATGGACCTACTTTGCATTCAGTTGATCTTTCTCTACACCCTAGCTGTGACTCTAACACTACGTTCTGCACTCCTTTCCTTCTCTATGAACGGTATGCTTTGTCTGTATAGCGTGCACGAAACAATACTTTTCACTGTATCCCAACACATCTGACAACAATAAATCAAATAGAGTCATAGAGGTTTACAGCATGGAAACAGGCTCTTCGGCCCAACTTGTCCATGCCGCTCTTTTTTTTAACCCCTAAGCTAATCCCAATTGCCTGCGTTTGGCCCATATCCCTCTATCCCCATCTTACCCATGTAACTGTGCAAATGCTTTTTAAAGGACAAAATTGTACCCGCCTCTACCACTACCTCTGGCAGCTCATTCCAGACACTCACCACCCTCTGCGTGAAAAAATGTCCCTCTGGACAAATGAAATCAAAAGATCCTTGACTAACAAAGGAGTCAAAGGTTATGGGGGTGAGGTGGGGTGGGGAGGGGGTGGGTGGGCGGAATGCGGGGTTGATCTTATTTGAATGGCGGAGCAGACTCGATGGGCCGAGTGCCCTCCCTAATTTGGACGATGGCCAGCCTTCAACATGAAGGGGAAAGGATGAGATCATTTTGGGCTTTGGGTAGGTGGTGAGGTCAAAATGGCGGGCAAGGGAAAAGACCCTCTGCTCCATCAAGCCTGGCCCCTGGCTGTGATCTTCGTGATCCGATGCCGATTAACTGCAAACAGCCCTCTCAATACAGCAGGCAATACATATATCTTGTGACAATACTGTGTCTTTAAGAAATGTATTTGTGTCATGTTTCTTGTGAGGGGACTGTCTTATACTTCAGCTCTGATTACGGTGCAGATTGTCTACAACTGGCAGCCCACATGCTGAGCGTACAGAAGAATAATTGCTCCTAAGTGTTGGGGTGTTAGTTTAATCCAGTTTTGTCATTTTTAGGGTTGTCTCCTGGAGTTTCAGCGTAGGGTTTAATTAGGTTGATTGACAAGAAGAAAGAGTCATGTGAATGGGTGGAGCAAGGCTTGCAGAGAGACAAGCAGGCCGCAGCTGTTTGAATTTGAAAGGAACAGCAACCCTTTCCCTCTCTGGAAATTGAAGTCTGGAACCTGCTGGAAAATAGGTATCTCCCTCCAAAGGTCTGCAAATGGCAAGAAGTGTTTTCTCCCTGTCTGAAGTTCTGCTGTGTGAAGACAGGTCTTTCCCTGGAGGCTGCTATCTGAGAGTCAGAAGACAGAATCATAGAATCCCTACAGTGCAGAAGGAGGCCATTCAGCCCATTACATCTGAACCAACAACAATCCCACCCAAGCCCTATCCTCGTAACCCTGCTAATCCCCTGACGCTAAGGGGCAATTTAGCATAGCCAATCCACCTAATCCACACATCTTTGGACACTAAGGGGCAATTTGGCATGGCCAGTCCACCTAACCCACACATCTTTGGACACTAAGGGGCAATTTGGCACGGCCAATTCACCTAACTTGCACATCTTTGGACTCTGGGAGGAAACCGGAGCACCCGGAGGAAACCTACGCAGACACGGGGAGAACATGTAAACTCCAAACAGACAGTCACCCAAGCTGGGAATCGAACCCGGGTCCCGAGCGTTGTGAAGTAGCAGTGTTAACCACTGTGCCACCGTGCCACCCAAAGGTGTCTCTGCATCTAATGGATCAATAGAATCACACCTGGAGTGAAATACCTTATGCTCACACTAATGCCAAAATTCCCTCACAGATCGGACACCTCCAGACCGCCCACCCCCTCCTCCCCCCCCTCCCCCCCCTACACATAGCACCCAAATACCCACTTGCCAATCTCCTGTAATCACCCTGGGCATCCCTTTACTTCCCTTCCCGGACCCCTGCCACTTACCTCACACCAGCTCTCTGCACCCAGTGCCCCTTCCGGCCACTGCAGTGCTGTGTCTGGATGGGCTGTTGAACTGCTGGCTAATCAGATTGGCCGACAGCTCTCCAAGGCAGGTCTTCTCCCCAAGTGTGGACCGATGTCCTGCCTGCTGCCAATCGCTTGACTTCCCGCCATCCAAAGAATTCAGGCCTATCACTCTATAATACAGACTGTCACTGCATCCATGAGTTGGACAACAGTGATTAAAGCAAGCCCAAATGTTCCAGAATGGCAGTCCTGTTTTTGAACAAAAATGGCTTTACTGTTTACAGAACCCTGCAGCTCCAGTATGTTCCCAGGATCGATGCAGCACTTAACCACAGCAGTGTCTGATGGCAATACTGAAGGATATCTAGTGACACTAACGGGAATCATAAGAGTCATGATGTGGAGATGCCGGCGTTGGACTGGGGTGAACACAGTAAGAAGTCTTGCCAATTTAACCTGGTGTTGTGAGACTTCTTACTGGGAATCATAAGACACAGGGTGAGTTCTGAGATTAGCCCACCAGTGACACTGGGGGGTGGAATGTTCCTGTCCCGCCCGCCATGGGAATCATAGCGGGTGGAACATGGCCCATGCAAAGGTCTGTTGACCTTGGGTGGGAATTTCTGGTCTTCGAGTGAGCGCGGCCGGAAAATCCCACCCTGGGTCTCCACAGTCCTGGGTTTCGATTAACGCCCCGATGAAAATCCCCCCACTGCACCCCGACCTTGCACTCAACCCCAGACTCTCTCCCTACTGGAATCCTCCGGCCTCGCCCGTGGCTGGGATTCTCCAGTCCCGGTGCAGTGAATGGAATTTTGGCCGAGCGCCAAACTCCTTATTGTCAGCGGTGGCGAATGAGATAGGAGAATCCCGGCCGTTATCTCAGGGATTAGCCACCTGCCTCGTGACTCTCATTTCTCTCTGTCCTTTTGATGCTGTGCCTCAGTGGGAATGATCGTGAAACAACATGGATGAGTCAGAGTCACTGGATCCTATGCTCCAAATTGAATCAGCCTTCTTAGTTGATTGAGTTAAGTACTGTATTTCCGAATCCTGTGCCATATCGCTGTTCAATGTTGTGTGGAATGGGACTAATTTAACATGTCAGCTATAATTATATAAACATCACAGTTCCCCAGCCAGAACAGGAAGGTTCCAAGATGGAGCTCAATCAGGGATTCGCTGAGTTAGCTCGCCTCACTGTGGGAACAAGCACTGGGCTCTGTGCTACCAGCTGGAAACGTGGAAGCACGTGGATGCCAGGCAAAAACAGTGATGCCAAAGGCAGTTAAATATCCTTGTGACACTCATAGCCGAGGTACCCATGGGAGTCATTATCCCGGCACTTGTAAAAATTCATTCATTGGACATCAGCATCGCTGGCTGGGCCAGCATTTATTGCCCATCCCTGGTTGCCCGAGGGCAGTTGAGAGTCAACCACATTGCTGTGACCCTGGAGTCACATGTAGGCCAGACCGGGGTAAGGACGGCAGATTTCCTTCCCTAAAGGACATTAGTGAACCAGATGGGTGTTTACAACAATCGACAATGGTTCCACGGTCATCGGTAGATTCTTAATTCCAGATTTTTGAAGTTGAATTCAAATTCCACCATCTGCCGTGGCGGGATTCGAACCCGGGTCCCCCCAGAACATTAGCTGAGTTTCTGGGTCAATAGTCTAGCGATAATACCACTACTCCATTACAAATTGTGCCAGGGTCTGGGGGTGTAGCAAGTGAATATTTGTTCCAAGAAGGGTGATAAGATTATACCAATTAACAATAGACTGTTTGGTTTAATGTTAGTCAAGGATAAATTCTTAGACTCCATTGTTCTAGATCGACTTAGTGAGCGTTGGACATGTGAGGGATAATTGAGGTTCAATTTAATGGAGTCTTTTGAAGAAGTGCCTATTTGAGTAGATGCTGCGGGTGTGGAATGTGTGGACTTTCTGAAGGCATTTGTTAAGTTGCCTCTCAGGAGGCTAACTTAGAAAGATTCAGTATTCATAGAATCATAGAAACCCTACAGTGCAGAAGGAGGCCATTCGGCCCATCGAGTCTGCACCGACCACAATCCCACCCAGGCCCTACCCCCATATCCCTGCATATTTACCCGTGAATCCCTCTAACCTACGCATCTCAGGACTCTTAAGGGGCAATTTTTAAGCGTGGCCAATCAACCTAACCCGCACATCTTTGGACTGTGGGAGGAAACCGGAGCACCCGGAGGAAACCCACGCAGACACGAGGAGAATGTGTAAACTCCACACAGACAGTGACCCGAGCCGGGAATCGAACCCAGCTCCCTGGAGCTGTGAAGCAGCAGTGCTAACCGCTGTGCTACCGTGCCGCCCATTTTGTGACAAGAAATGTAGCCAATGTGATTGGAGAGTGTGTTGACTGACAGGAAGTAAAAGGGTTAGGGCTAATGCTTGTTGTCTAAATTAGAGAAGAACTGAAAGTGGTGAGGTTCGGGGGGGGTGGGGGGGGGGGGGGTGGGTGTTGGGGGGGTGGTGAGGGGTGGTGGGGGAGGGGGTGGGGAAGAGAGGGAGGGTTCACTCATGGGGGAAGCTGGCTGGAGACTGCTCAGGGCACCATTGCGCAAGCTCTCGAATCACCCAGATCTCGAGATCTCCTGTCACCCAGCTCCCTCCCCCCACAGACATTGCCCCCCTCCCACCCCCAGCATCAGCGGCAGTGTAACCTCCCCCCCGCCACACCCCCCCCCCATTCCTCCCACAGCAACACGGGTTGCCAGCATCGGGACTCTCCCGATGAGTCCCCCATCATGACCCCCTCCTCAGCTCCCCCCGCCCCCCCCCTTTGCCAATCACCTCCCTTACAAACCCTCTCCTTGCCTCCCCACTGCAGAGCTGCCCCCCTTGCGTTTCCTCCCAACAGAGCTCCCATCATTGCTTCCCCACCCCCCCGACACCCGTCATAGCACCACCCTGGCACTGTTATGTTGCCTGGTGGGCACTGCCAGGCTGGCACTGTCCCATGGGTCCTGCCCCCGATCACCCAAGGGCTTCAATGGCCTTCGAACACCCCCTCCCCCTCATCATGTCTGGTCCCTGTTGATGGGGACCAGCAGGGGGGAAACGTTTGGGAGGCTGGAAACAGCCATGCCAGACATGCTAATGTCATGTCAATTTGCAAACTGTAATGGTGAGCAGTTTTGGGTAGCTCATTACAGGCAATGCATGGCTTAGATTCATCCGAATTATGTCGAATGATGGGAAACTCGAATTAAGAAGACTGTAATGACTTCAATCAGGCCATTGAGATTGGCCTGTTGGAATATGAACTCCCTGATTAAGGAGTCGGGTGTCCCTGGAAAGGGAGCATGCGGTGTCCGTGGGCACAGTTTGATGCCTTCCGTGCCCGCTGGGCACCGCAGGGACTGGGCTGTATTATTGACCCCTTTAATCACATTTTAATTTGATGCTTTAAGTTTCCTTTCCGCTTTGTTTTTTGTTTCGGGCCGTTCCCCTCCTTTTATGGGGGCTGCCCCTTTTTGATTTGCCCCGAAGTTAAGTTGATTTTGTTGATTTGGTTGGGATGCAAAAAGATGTTCCTGATTGGTGGGCCAATCAGGGAGTCTTTGCCTTGTATTTAACTGAGAGTGTCGGTTCCTCTGGCACTCCCGAAGGTAGACTGCTGACTGCGAGCACTCTGTATACTGCTCGGCACAACATCGTGGGCCGAAGGGCCTGTTCTGTGCTGTACTGTTCTATGTTCTATGTTCTATGCTGTTGGAATTGTAACTAAAGGTTTTAGTGAAGGGACTTCTTAGAACCATAGAGCCATAGAAAATTACAGCTCAGAAACAGGCCCTTCTTGTCTGTGCCGAACCATTTTATGCCTAGTCCCACTGACCTGCACTTGGACCATATCCCTCCACACCCCTCTCATCCATGAACCCATCCAAGTTTTTCTTAAATGTTAAAAGCATTTACCACTTTCTCCGGCAGCTCATTCCACACACCCACCACTCTCTGCGTGAAGAAGCCCCCCACTAATATTCCCTTTAAACTTTTCTCCTTTCACCCTTAACCCATGCCCTCTGGTTTTTTTCTCCCCTAGCCTCAGTGGAAAAAGCCTGCTTGCTTTCACTCTATCTATACCCATCAAAATCTTATACACCTCTATCAAATCTCCCCTCAATCTTCTACGCTCCAGGGAATAAAGTCCCAACCTGAAGACTGTAATAAGTCTTCTGAAGTCTTCTGAAGACTTATTACAGAGGCTTAGCTATGTTGGGACCATTTCCAAAATAGAAAGTGGCTATCAGTATGCGCAGGATTCAGGGCGGCACAGTAGCACAGTGGTTAGCACTGCTGCTTCACAGCTCCCAGGGACCTGGGTTCGATTCCCGGCTTGGGTCACTGTCTGTGTGGAGTCTGCACATTCTCCTCGTGTCTGCGTGGGTTTCCTCCGGGTGCTCCGGTTTCCTCCCACAGTCCAAAGAGGTGCGGGTTAGGTTGATTGGCCATGCTAAAAATTGCCCTTAGTGTCCTGAGATGCGTAGGTTAGAGGGATTAGTGGGTAAAATATGTAGGGATATGGGGGGGATTGTGGTCGGTGCAGACTCGATGGGCCGAATGGCCTCTTTCTGTGCTGTAAGATTTCTAAGACAGTATCTTTTTTAATTGTCAAGAGTTTTGAAAGGGAAATGCTATTTCCTCTCGTTAGGAGTTAATGTTGAAGGAACATAAATTTAAATTGATCGTTGTAGTGAGGAAAGAGATTGGGATAATCTTTTTAACGCAGAGGGTTGTTGAAGCGTGGAATATTCTACCCCAGTTAAGCAGGGACAGTTGTATCTTGGGAAATGAAAATTGCATAAATAGTTCACAGAATTGTTATAGTGCACAAGGCCATTTGGCCCATCATTTCCGTACTGGCTCTCCAAATGAACATCATGATTTAGTGCCATTCCCCAGCCTTTTCCCCATATCCCCGCACGTTGTTCCTATTTGCACAGAATTTGCATAGAATCCCTACGGTGCAGGAGGAGGCCATTCGGCCCATCGAGTGCACTGATTGTCCGAAAGAGCATTTTACCCAGGCTCAGCACCCGCCCTATCCCCGTAATCCTGCGCGTTTACTTTGGCTAGTCCACCCAACCCCCATATCCCCGGAAACCAAGGGGCAATTTAGCATGCCCAGTCTACATAACCTACGCATTTTTGGTACTGTGGGAGGAACCGGAGCAGCCGGAGGAAACCCACGAAGACACGGGGTGAACGTGCAAACTCCACACAGTCACCCAAGGCTAGAATCGAACCCAGGTGCCTGGCGCTGTGAGGCAGCGGTGCTAACCACTGTGCAGCCCCTGTTCGGATAATCACCTAATGCCCCCTCAAAAGCATTTAGTCGACCTGCCTCCACCACACTTCCAGTGCATAGCAGACCCCAACCCTTCGCTGAGTTGAAAGGATTTTTATCTCATCACATTTGCTTCTTTTGCTAATCACTTTAAATCTGTTCCCGCTCGTTCCCAATGCTTTTACGAGTGGGGACAAGTTTCTCCCTCTCTGTCCAGCCCCCTCATGATTTGGAACATCTCTGTCAAATCTCCTCTTGGCCGCCTTCTCTCCAAGGAGGACAGTCCCAGCCTCTCCAATCTAGCTTTGTAACTGAAGTTTCTCATCCCTGCACCCTCTCCAATGCGTTCACATCCTTCCTGTAGTGTGGCGCTCAGAACTGTACATAATTCTCCAGCTGAGGTCCAACCAAATGACCCCCCATGTTGTACATTTCACTGCTTTCACATCAACAATATCTCAGATGTACGTAACCCCATTCATATAGCATGTTGTGCTGCCCTCAGAGGAAATGGATACGGTCTGTGAAAGGGGAGACAGTATCTGGAAGATGCATCAAAGTAATGCAGCCTTAAAGATTGGGGCCTAAAACTTTCAAGTGTGCCGTGTTGGTGGAAAATCTCGGCGGTGATTGGAAGATTGTGGGAACATGTGCAACTGGGCAGCAAGTGAGATTCCTCTCCGCAGGCATGGCTAAAAAAACTTGATGCGGAGATGCCGGCGTTGGACTGGGGTAAACACAGTAAGAAGTTTAACAACACCAGGTTAAAGTCCAACAGGTTTATTTGGTAGCAAAAGCCACACAAGCTTTCGGAGCTCCAAGCCCCTTCTTCAGGTGAGTGGGAATTCTGTTCACAAACAGAGCTTATAAAGACACAGACTCAATTTACATGAATAATGGTTGGAATGCGAATACTTACAACTAATCCAGTCTTTAAGAAACAAAACAATGTGAGTGGAGAGAGCATCAAGACAGGCTAAAAAGATGTGTATTGTCTCATCTTGACAAGTCTTGTCTGGAGACAATACACATCTTTTTAGCCTGTCTTGATGCTCTCTCCACTCACATTGTTTTGTTTCTTAAAGACTTGATTAGTTGTAAGTATTCGCATTCCAACCATTATTCATGTAAATTGAGTCTGTGTCTTTATAAGCTCTGTTTGTGAACAGAATTCCCACTCACCTGAAGAAGGGGCTTGCAGCTCCGAAAGCTTGTGTGGCTTTTGCTACCAAATAAACCTGTTGGACTTTAACCTGGTGTTGTTAAACTTCTTACTGTGTAAAAACTTACCCTCATATATAAATTGCAACCTTTTAGATGTGTTCTCGTCATTGCCATCTTTTATTGTCATGTATTAGTGTTGAAATGTAATATTTGAAACTGCCCTCTTTTTAGCATAGAAACATAGAACAGTACAGCACAGAACAGGCCCTTCGGCCCACGATGTTGTGCCGAGCTTTATCTTGTGTGCAAAGTTTCCTGTAATGGAGTAGTTGCAGTTACGGCCAGTGTATGATGAAATTGAGAGGTTTTGAAGTTTCTTAACTCTGTTGACCGGTCTGTTTTTAAAAAAAAGTTACCATATTCATCAGTACCACTGGTAGATTGGTTTGGAGATTCGTCAACAAGAAGAATTTCTTCAGGAGTCATCACACTCTGCTGCTTCAAAACATGAAGGTCTTATGACCTTATGAACAGGGTAGGTCTTATGAGGAAAGGGTTGAGGGAGCTAGGGCTGTTCTCTCTGGAGCGGAGGAGGCTGAGGGGAGACTTAATAGAGGTTTATAAAATGATGAAGGGGATAGATAGAGTGAACGTTCAAAGACTATTTCCTCGGGTGGATGGAGCTATTACAAGGGGGCATAACTATAGGGTTCGTGGTGGGAGATACAGGAAGGATATGAGAGGTAGGTTCTTTACGCAGAGAGTGGTTGGGGTGTGGAATGGACTGCCTGCAGTGATAGTGGAGTCAGACACTTTAGGAACATTTAAGCGGTTATTGGATAGGCACATGGAGCACACCAGGATGATAGGGAGTGGGATAGCTTGATCTTGGTTTCAGATAAAGCTCGGCACAACATCGTGGGCCGAAGGGCCTGTTCTGTGCTGTACTGTTCTATGTTCTATGTGTGTCATGTATGCTTTCGGAGTCCACCCATGGTGTTATCCCCTCCTGGCAACTCTATTATCAACTTTGACCACCCTCAATAGGGCAGTGGGTTACCTGGTCGGATGTAGTTCTGAACTAAGCTGGCAAGGAAGATCTTAGATTTATGCCAAGCAAGCAGATCTTGATTTGGGTTTCGGTGACAGCAAAAGAAAAATCACCCAGTGTTCCTGATCCTGATCATTGTTGCAGGCTTTGAAGCCAGCCTTTTAATTAATCACAACTTTACCCTTCGAGTAACCAGACCAAGTCACAGAGTTCTCTTAAACAGCTGTTTTAATGCAAGCTGTGTGAGGTGCCTGGACAGTTACAGGTCAGCCGGTAACTAGCCAGAGCCCAGAATTCAGGAATTTACCAAGCAGTTATAGTTTTAAATTCGATTACAAGTCATTAGAAACACAGAGGGACCTAGGTGTGCAAGTCCACAAATCCTTGAAGGTGGCAACACAGGTGGAGAAGGTGGTGAAGAAGGCATATGGTATGCTTGCCTTTATAGGACGGGGTATAGAGTATAAAAGCTGGAGTCTGATGATGCAGCTGTATAGAACGCTGGTTAGGCCACATTTGGAGTACTGCGTCCAGTTCTGGGTCACCGCACTACCAGAAGGACGTGGAGGTGTTAGAGAGCGTGCAGAGAAGATTTACCAGGATGTTGCCTGGTATGGAGGGTCTTAGCTATGAGGAGAGATTGGGTAAACTGGGGTTGTTCTCCCTGGAAAGACGGAGAATGAGGGGAGATCTAATAGAGGTGTACAAGATTGTGAAGGGGATAGATAGGGTGAACGGTGGGAAGCCTTTTCCCAGATCAGAAGTGACGATCACGAGGGGTCACGGGCTCAAGGTGAGAGGGGCGAAGTATAACTCAGATATTAGAGGGATGTTTTTTACACTGAGGGTGGTGGGGGCCTGGAATGCGCTGCCTAGTAGGGTGGTGGAGGCAGGCACGCTGACATCGTTTAAGACTTACCTGGATAGCCACATGAGCAGCCTGGGAATGGAGGGATACAAACGATTGGTCTAGTTGGACCAAGGAGCGGCACAGGCTTGGAGGGCCGAAGGGCCTGTTTCCTGTGCTGTACTGTTCTTTGTTCTATTAGCATATACCAATCAAGATATAGGAGTTATCTCTATCCACTCACAGTTATTGATTAAGGTTACAGCATTCATTAGGTACAGATATTAAAACCAATCACAGTCACCTCGCGCTTGCTTGATTATAATATCCAATCAACGGGAAGACGTAATCATGTTAGCTGACCTAATTCATCATTGTTCCAAGTTATCGGTGATGTCCCAGTTTCTGTTGGTCTCTGGATGTCATTCTTCTTCTTCCAGTTCCAGATGTCTGATTTATTGAATTATCTCAGACAAAAGGCCTTGGTGCTTATCTGTGAAGACTTTTATAGAGACCTTTTATTTTCCCATCGCAGCTTCTGTGATTTTTAAACTTGCGCAATTATTAACCCTTTCAATTATTATAAGTGATCATTTTTGGAAATTATGCGAAAGGTGGATAAGGGCCGTTTGACTTGGCCATGAAGCTCTTCACAACGCCTTGTCAGTGCTGACCGTCCAGGATCATTTCTTAAGCATTGCCATTTGGCAAGGCATCAAAGGGCATCTGTACCCTTCCAGGAAAATGCTCTGTTCCGCTTCTTTATTCGATTCATGGGATGGGGATGTTGGTGGCTAGGCCAGCATTTATTGCCCATTCCTAATTGTCCTTGAAAAGGTGATAGCCATGAGGTGGAGACGCCGGCGTTGGACTGGGGTGGGCACAGTAAGAAGTATGATGGAACAGTGCTCCGAAAGCTCGTGATACCAAATAAACCTGTTGGACTTCAACCTGGTGTAGTGAGACTTCTTAGTGTCCTTGAAAAGGTGTATTTTCTTTGTTACTTTATTGGGCATGGGCATCACTGGCTGGGCCAGCATTTATTGCCCGTCCTTAACTGCCCTCCATTTTGGAGGGCATTTCAGAGTCAACTACACTGTTGTGGATCTGTAGTCAAATGTAGGCCAGACCAGGTGAGGACGGCAGTTTTCCTTCCCAAAAGGACATTAGTGAAGCAGATGGGTCTTTATGACAATGCGTTTCATGATCATTATTAGGCTTTTAATTCCAGATTTTTGTTGAATTCAAATATCACCATCTGCCGTGGTGGGATTTGAACCCAAGTGCCCAAATCTTGCCTGGGGTCTCTGGGTTACTAATCCAGTGACAATGCCACTATGCCACCGCCACCCAGTCTTTTCAGTTTCTCCATCTTTTCCACCCTCAAATGGATAAAACTCTCTTCTAACTTTATTATTCACATATGGCATGCTTGCCTTTATAGGACGGGGCATAGAGTATAAAAGTTGGGGTCTGATGTTGCAGATGTATAGAACGTTGGTTCGGCCGCATTTGGAATACTGCGTCCAGTTCTGGTCGCCACACTACCAGAAGGACGTGGAGGCTTTAGAGAGAGTACAGAGGAGGTTTACCAGGATGTTGCCTGGTATGGAGGGTCTTAGTTATGAGGAGAGATTGGGTAAACTGGGGTTGTTCTCACTGGAAAGACGGAGGATGAAGGGAGACCTAATAGAGGTGTATAAAATTATGAAAGGCATAGATAGGGTGAACGGTGGGAAGCTTTTTCCCAGGTCGGTGGTGACGTTCACGAGGGGTCATAGGTTCAAGGTGAGGGCGGGGGGAGGTTTAACACGGATATCAGAAGGACGTATTTTACACAGAGGGTGGTGGGGGCCTGGAATGCGCTGCCAGGCAAGGTGGTGGAGGCGGGCACACTGGGAACGTTTAAGACTTATCTAGATAGCCACATGAACGGAGTGGGAATGGAGGGATACAAAAGAATGGTCTAGTTTGGACCAGGGAGCGGCGCGGGCTTGGAGGGCCGAAGGGCCTGTTCCTGTGCTGTATTGTTCTTTGTTCACTTATCACTTCATTTAATGTTTTAAATGAAATATCAGTTGCGTTTTAATTTATTTAAAAATGTTGATCTTGCCCACCAAGGCCTGGATTTTCAGGAGCGCAATATGTGGTCTGAGAGGGGCCAGGTTTGGCAAACAGTGGTGCAGAGGGGGAGGAGTGTGGGTGCGGAGGCGAGGTTGTGGGTGCGGAGGCGAGCTGGTCGGAAGGGGCCTCTTCAATTCTCAGGGACAGGATACAAACGAATGGTCCAGTTGGACCAATGAGCGGCACAGGCTTGGAGGGCCGAAGGGCCTGTTTCCTGTGCTGTACTGTCCTTTGTTCTTTGACAGCAAACCAGGGCGAGATTTTCCTGGGTTTCCCAGGCGGCCCTAGGGCGGATCCAACGGGAATTTCCATTGACAGCGGTGGGACTAGAAGATCCTGCTGCTGGCCAATGGCGGGGCACTTCCCGCCTCTGAGAAACATGCCACAGGCAGGCCAGAGAATCTCACCCCCCCCCCCCCCCCCGCCCCCCACCATTCCAATACTGTTCTGAATCACACACACACATTCTACCAGAACTCACTCAGTTCTGGGCCCTGCTGCAGTTACTCTCTTCACACCTCAGCCCACAGGCCCTCTCACTCAAAGAGCATTTTCTTTCTTAACTTGGATGTAAACTGAGAGACGGAGACAAGACCAGCCTTCAGGGTAATGAACAATTTATTTGATTTTTACAAGGTACACACTTGTCTTACATTCCCATTGTCTGCTGTTTGACATAAAAGTGCGGACAGAATTATGAGGAAAAGTTCTATTAACAACACTTTTGAGTGGAACAAAAAAAAAATAGAGAGACCAAGCAAAGTCACGATTTTCTTGTAATTAGCTTGAAAAAAAAAAGAAAGTGTTTGCTATATTACCGGGAGTATTGGTGCTATCTGTGGACTCAAGACAAGGCAGTACTTTATTGCAGTGCTCTCGTATTCGGCTGTTTAATGCTAGTAAAACAAATATTACAGGCTCCTTTGCTGAACAGCAAACCTCCGTCAGACCAGCCAATCCATTCTGAAATTTCTACACGAGGCAATGCGCTTATGAACCAAGTCGTACTTCTGGGAGGGAAGGGGAATGGCGGGGAGAAGGCCCGAGGCGGGGGGTAGATGGACTATTTGAGGTGCAACCAAATTGGATAGTTAATTTAGTGTTTCATACATTTTAATACTTGCGATTCGCTCCAAACTGCACGGTTGGGCATTGAGTAATTTCCCCCGGGACTTGACCTCTTGTGGCTTTGAGAGAACGGACACAGGGATAATAAGATTACAGCAGCACCACCTCAAGGTAAGATGGGTGGAAGGGGGAGGAGGGGGTGGTGAGTTGGGGAGAGAGAGAGAGACAGGAGGGTGGCATTAACATTCACAGTGGAAACAGGCCCTGACTAGATCCATAGACAACAGTTACACATTTCACAAAGCAGAAGAATTTAAGCTATCCAGAATAGATTGGTTTTTTTTTGCCATCTTCTTAATTTACAGGAGAAGGACACTCCCAAACCTCATTGCTGTAGGATTCTGGCACTGATCACTGGACGAATTTAGTCTGTTCTGGCCATTGCCAGATTATACTCTATATGGATAGGATGGCGTCTCTTTGTCTAAAAGACAACTTAAACTCTTCCTCTCCAACTGTCTTTGCATCGGTCTTGCTCAAATCATTAATCAGTAAAACCTCTCATAGATTAGCTGCAATTCCATTGAGTAAAATAAGCTAGCGAGAGCACCAGTGATTACATGTTTTAACACCTCCATTTTACCAGTATATGAAAATAACAAACCACTACATAGAAAACGTAACAAAATAGTTTTTTTTTTCTGCTAGTAGGCTTTTGCTTTCAGCTCGTAGTAATAGAACTTTAGTTTTGTTGTAATAGCTGGCACAGAAGTGGACTGAAATACCTGCAGGTCAGATCTGCCTATGATTCAATCAATTCCTTGCATTGTTAAAACAAAACAATGGCTCAACACTTAAATATTCCATTCTATTTTTGACCTGCCAATGAGACAGGCACTGGACCCCCATGCCTCAGCTTATCAGTTAAAAGTAATGCAGTTAAATTTCTATTTACAAGGACTCGACTTTATTTACAGAATTATTCTTTGTTTTTGTTGAGACTTACTTCTACCTTAGGAAGGCGGAATCCTGCCCTGGACCCACTCTCGCTGCTGGATGAGGAGGACAGACGGGACTTTTTGGAAACTAGGGATATTCCACTGCCCTCTCCTGCTGCCTCACCTTCACCAAGAGTGACCTCATAGGAGCCCTTTGACTTAGCCCCGAAGCCTCCAAATGTTCCAAATTTCAGCTTTGACTTTTTGCCTTTCGCCCCCACCGCCCCTTCTCCAAACTCTAGTCTGCCCTTGGGGGAAGTCGGCGAGCCTTCGTGCTCATCGCTCAGAGATGACGATCTGTGACGTTCCGACTTCTTGCCTTTGAACAGTGAGAAATCTAGTGTGCCCGACTTCCCTTTTGGGGAAGTGCTTATATCCAGTCCAGATCCTCTCCCAGAAGCTGCCACTTCTCCTCCCTCCACCTCAACATCACCGAATCCCAGGCTACCCTTTGGGCCTTTAATGTCAACCTTTGGCCCTGATACACTGAACTCACCTTCTGCTCCTTCAACACTACTTTTCCCTTTAGACTTAGAAAAATTAAATTTGGGCAGTTTAATTTTGCCCTTTTTCACCTTGACCCCTGAACTTTCCACCTCACCTTCTGGCAGGCTGACACTTGCTTGTGGTCCTTTAACGCTGACACTTGCACTTTGCGACTGACCTGAAACACTGACTCCCGTTGTCATTTGTGGTCCTTCTAAACTCGGCCCTTTTATTTGAAATTGAGAATGCTTGAATTTGGGTATTGTCATTTTATCCAGTGGAACGTCAAGGTCAGCTATTGCTGCTTTAATATCTGACCTTACATCAGGAGTTTTCACATCACCTTTGAAACCAGAGACCCCAACACCTTTCATTGTAGGGCCTTCTGCACCCAACTTCACATCAGCGGTAGGGATTTTCACTTCAGGGCCCTTTACTTTAGTTCTTAGGTTCACATCTGGCACACCAACATTTATGTCTCCCTTCATGCCACCCTCAAACTTTGGTACATTAAATTCAACACTGGGACCTTTTCCTTTTAAACCACCAAAGTTGATGTCTGGTGTACCCATTTTCATATCTGGCCCTTTAATGTCTACTTTAGGGCCTTTTATGTCAGTATTTATATTTGGACCAGAAAGATCAGCAGCCAAATTTCCTTCCAGTTTAGGTCCCTTCCCACTAATGTTGAAATCAGGTGCAGAGACCCCTTTCATCTTGATTTGAGGCATCTTTAGCTTTCCTCCTCCACCTTTGATGTCAATATCTGCAGCACCGAGATCTATATTAGGACCTTTCACATCCACATCTGGTCCTCTAAAGTCTCCTTTGATATTTGGGCTGGAAATATTGACATCACCCTTTAGTTGCGGATTCTTTAAATCTAGGTCCAGTTTGGGTGCTGAGATGCCAACTGATGGCATTGCAATCTGGGGGGCTTTGAATTTACCATCAGCGTTGATGCCCACATCAGGTGTCCCAAGATTCACATCTAAACCTGGCGTCTTAAGATCGCCCCCTATCTTTGGTGCATTAATGCCAAAATTCAGATCAGAATCTTTGGAACCGGAAACATTAAATTCAGGCATCTTCAACGTTCCTTTCGCACCCTCGAAATTGACACCTGGTGACTTAAAGTCCAACCCTGGTCCTTTCATGTCTATTTTAGGTGCTTTGATGTCACCTTTTAGATCAACGTCAGATGAACTGAGCTTGGGTCCTGAAAGTTTCAACGATGGCATCTCAAAACCTGATCCTTTCACTTTCGCAGCATAACCATCAATGTTTACACCAGGCGCACCAATTTTGATATCTGCCGCAGGTACGTTAATGTCACCCTCTAGCTTTGGCCCTGAAAGATCTGCCTTTGGAAGACTGACAGCAACATCCATATCTGGCCCTGTAGCTTTGGGGTCTACCCCAAAGCCAGATAGTTTTAGTGTAGGCATCTTCAACTTTCCATCTACACCTGCACCCGACGTATCTAGGTTTACATTTGGCCCTTTGAAACCACATGCCATTGTTGGGTCAGATACATTAACATCACCTTTAAGATTTGTCCCCTTCAAATGTAGATTTGGAGCATCAACGTTAATATCAGGTCCTTTAATTCCACCTTCTAATTTAGGTGTATTAATATCAACGTCCACACCTGAGCCTTTGAATTTCGGTGCTGAAATATTGAATTTTGGTTTCTTCATTTTCATTTTTAATTTGCCCTCTGGTTTATCAATGTCAACATTTGGAGCATCAACATCAAAATCTATTTCTGGTCTCTTTATATCAATTGCCGGTCCTTTTACATCTCCTGATACTTCACCTTTCAGATTTGCACCCTTTAAATTAATATCCAAATTTGGTTCAGGCATTTTTGGCATCTTGATGTTCACTGAAGGCAATTTTAATTTCGTGCCTTTGGCTTTGAAACCAGGTCCTTCCATATCAACGTCTGTGTTGACATCTATTCCTGGTGTTCTGATGTCAACATGTGGACCTTTCATATCTGCAGTTGGAACATCAATGTTAGGTGCTTGTAGGTCTCCTTCAATCTTTGGACTAGGTAGTTCACCTTTGAATTTTGGTGATGCCAGATCAAACTCGACATCTGGAAATGACAGCTTCATTTTCCCAAATCGTGGTTTCTTTACTTTGGATGGCTTGATGTTCAATTGTCCGTCAGATGATCCAAGGCTTACATTTAGATCTGGGGACTTCATATCTATATCTGGCTTGGATAAATCAAGGTCACTCTTTGGAGTAGTCACCTTCACGTCTCCTGCAGGCTTCTTCGATTTGATATTGAATCTAGGCATTTTAAATTTGCCCTTTTTACCCTTGGTGCTAACGTTCATGTCCGGTGAATCCACATTCAAATCTACATCTGCACCAGATATGTCCAGAGATGGAGCATTTATGTCTCCTTGTGGTCCTTTAATTCCGAATCCAAATTTTGGTTTCTTTATTTTTGGCATTTTCAGGTGTGCTCCCTGACCATCTATATCCATTTCAGGTGCACTAACATCAAGACTTAAATTTGGAGATTTAACCTCAGCATTACCTTCAAGGTTTGGCCCCTTCAAGTCAAAATTCATGTCTGGGGAAGATATATTGGGAGCTGAAATGTCCAAAGAAGGCAATGAAAACTTGTGCCCATTTCCTTTTGCGTCAGGGCCCTCAATATCTACTTTGGGGCCTTTAAGATCAACATTTGGGCCTTTTATGTCACCATCAACACTAATGTCAGCAGCAGCACTGCCACCAGGACCTTTGAACCCAAGATCAAAATTCCCAGGTTTAATTTTGGGCATTGAGATGTTAATGCCTGGCATGTGATATCCCGGGCCTTTGACACCACCATGAGCATTCACGTCTATCTCAGGAACATCAACCCCACCTTTCATTTTTGGTCCAGTTATATTAACATCTTTGCCAGGAAGGGTGGCATCGATGTCCAGATCGGGTCCTTCTAATTTAGATCCACCCATTTTGAAAGTGGGCATTTTAATTTTTGGCATGCGGAACTGTCCGTGTGCACCCTCCAAGTCAACATCTGGAGTTTCTACATCAATCTTTGGACCTTTAATTTCTCCCTCTATATTTGGCGAAGAGATGTCAATATTCTGATCGCCCTTTACTTTGGGACCCTTGAGATTCAAATCAAAGTCGGGAGCTTTAATATTTGGAAAATGTATCGAAGGCATAGAAAATGTTGGTCCGCTTCCTTTAACACCAGGTCCTTCGATATCTACTTTGGGCCCTTTAATATTCAGATTTTGGCCTTTGATGTCATGTTCCATATGAATATCCGGAACTTCAACATCCCCTGACAGTTTTGGACCTTTGAGCTCTAGATCCAAATCAGGCTTTGGGATCTTTAGTGCAGAGATACTGAATCCAGGTTTTTTCAATTTAGGGCCTTGAAGATCACCGTCCAGACTAACGTCAGGGACGTCAACATCACCTGACAGTTTTGGACCTTTGAACTCCAAGCCAAAGTCAGGCTTTGGGATCTTTGGTCCAGAGATATGGAATTCTGGCATTCTAAATTTAGGGCCCTTGATCTTACCAGAACCTCCCCCAACATCTAGATCCACATCAGGTACATCAACACCACCTTCTATCTGAGGTCCAGTTAGTTTGGCATCTCCCTCAGGAAGACTGGCATCAATGTCTAGATCTGGTCCTTCCAATTTAGGACCACCTATCCCAAACTTGGGCATTCTGAATTTGGGCATCTGGAACCTCCCACTGGGACCTTTAATATCAGCCTCAGGAACATCTACATCGACCTTGGGTCCTTTGATCTCACCCTGTATATCTGCAGAAGGAAGGTCTATGTCATGGTCACCTTTCAATTTTGGGCCTTTTAGTTTCCAATCAAAGTCTGGGACACTGGGCAAATTAATGGAAGGCATTGAAAACTTGAGGCCACTTCCTTTAACATCAGGTCCCTCAATATCAGCCTTGGGACCTTTAATGTTCACATCTGGGCCTTTGATGTTCGCATCCAGATTAACATCAGGGACGTCAACATCACCTGACAGTTTTGGGCCTCTGAGCTCCAAACCAAAGTCAGGTTTTGGGATCTTTGGTCCAGTAATGTGGAAGTCTGGCATTTTAAGTGTTGGGCCCTTGATCTTACCAGAACCTCCCCCAACATCTAGATCCACATCAGGCACATCAACACCACCTTCTATCTGAGGCCCAGTTAGTTTCACATCTCCCTCAGGAAGATTAGCATCAATGTCTAGATCTGGTCCTTCTAATGTCCCCCCACCCATTCCAAACTTGGGCATTCTGAATTTGGGCATGTGGAACCTCCCACTGGGTCCTTTAATATCAGCCTCAGGAACATCTACATCTACCTTTGGTCCTTTAATCTCACCCTGTAAACCAACAGAAGGCAGGTCTATATCATGGTCACCTTTCAATTTTGGGCCTTGAAGATTCAGATCAAAGTCAGGAGACTTGATTTTTGGCATAGTTATGGAAGGCATTGAAAACTTCATGCCACCTCCTTTGACATCAGGACTCTCGATATCAGCCTTGGGACCTTTAATGTTCACATCTGGGCCTTTGACATTCGCATCCAGGTTAATATCAGGGACGTCAACATCACCTGACAGTTTTGGGCCTTTGAACTCCAAACCGAAGTCAGGCTTTGAGATCTTCGGTCCAGAGATATGGAAGTCAGGCATTCTAAATTTAGGGCCCTTGATCTTACCAGAACCTCCCCCAACATCGAGATCCACATCAGGCACATCAACACCACCTTCTATGTGTGGGCCCGTTAGGTTAACATCTCCCTCAGGAAGATTCGCATCAATGTCTAGATCTGGTCCGTCCAATTTACCCCCACCCATTCCAAACCTGGGCAGTTTAATATGTGGCATGTGGAACCTCCCACTGGGACCTTTAATATCAGCCTCAGGAACATCTACATCTACCTTGGGTCCTTTGATCTCACCCTGTATATCTGCAGAAGGAAGGTCTATATCATGGTCACCTTTCAATTTTGGGCCTTTGAGTTTCCAATCAAAGTCTGGAACACTGGGCAAATTAATGGAAGGCATTGAAAACTTGAGGCCGCTTCCTTTGACATCAGGTCCCTCAAGATCAACATTGGGACCTTTAATGTTCACATCTGGGCCTTTGAGATCCGTCCCCAGATTTACCTCAGGGGCGTCAACATTTCCACTCAGTTTTGGACCTTTGAGCTGTACGTCCAATTCGGGTTTTTTGAACCTGGGTCCTGAGATATTAAAGTCTGGCATTTTCACTTTAGGGCCCTTGATTTTTCCTCCCCCAACATCTAGATCCACATCAGGCACATCAACACCACCCTCTATCTGAGGTCCAGTTAATTTAACATCTCCCTCAGGAAGATTCGCATCAATGTCGAGATCTGGTCCGTCCAATTTACCCCCACCCATTCCAAACCTGGGCAGTTTAATATGCGGCATGTGGAACCTCCCACTGGGTCCTTTAATATCAGCCTCAGGAACATCTACATCTACCTTGGGTCCTTTGATCTCACCCTGTATATCTGCAGAAGGGAGGTCTATATCATGGTCACCTTTCCATTTTGGGCCTTTAAGACTCATGTCAAAGTCAGGAGTCTTTATTTTTGGCATCGTTATGGAAGGCATTGAAAACTTCATGCCACCTCCTTTGACATCAGGACCCTCGATATCAGCCTTGGGACCTTTAATGTTCACATCAGCGCCTTTGACATTCGCATCCAGATTAACATCAGGGACGTCAACATCACCTGACAGTTTTGGGCCTTTGAACTCCAAACCGAAGTCAGGCTTTGAGATCTTCGGTCCAGAGATATGGAAGTCAGGCATTCTAAATTTAGGGCCCTTGATCTTACCAGAACCTCCCCCAACATCTAGATCCACATCAGGCACATCAACACCACCTTCTATCTGAGGTCCAGTGAATTTAACATCTCCCTCAGGAAGATTTGCATCAATGTCGAGATCTGGTCCGTCCAATTTACCCCCTCCCATTCCAAACCTGGGCAGTTTAATATGCGGCATGTGGAACCTCCCACCGGGTCCTTTAATATCAGCCTCAGGAACATCTACGTCTACCTTTGGTCCTTTGATCTCACCCTGTAAACCAACAGAAGGCAGGTCTATATCATGGTCACCTTTCAATTTTGGGCCTTGAAGATTCAGATCAAAGTCAGGAGACTTGATTTTTGGCATAGTTATGGAAGGCATTGAAAACTTCATGCCACCTCCTTTGACATCAGGACCCTCGATATCAGCCTTGGGACCTTTAATGTTCACATCTGGGCCTTTGACATTCGCATCCAGATTAACATCAGGGATGTCAACATCACCTGACAGCTTTGGGCCTTTGAACTCCAAACCGAAGTCAGGCTTTGTGATCTTCGGTCCAGAGATATGGAAGTCAGGCATTCTAAATTTAGGGCCCTTGATCTTACCAGAACCTCCCCCAACATCTAGATCCACATCAGGCACATCAACACCACCTTCTATCTGTGGGCCAGTTAGTTTAACATCTCCCTCAGGAAGATTAGCATCAATGTCTAGATCTGGTCCTTCTAATTTGCCCCCACCCATTCCAAACCTAGGCAATTTGAATTTGGGCATGTGGAACCTCCCTTTGGGAGCTTTAATATCAGCCTGAGGAACATCTACATCGACCCTGGGTCCTTTGATCTCACCCTGTATATCTGCAGAAGGAAGGTCTATATCATGGTCACCTTTCAATTTTGGGCCTTTTAGTTTCCAATCAAAGTCTGGAACACTGGGCAAATTAATGGAAGGCATTGAAAACTTGAGGCCGCTTCCTTTGACATCAGGTCCCTCAAGATCAACATTGGGACCTTTAATGTTCACATCGGGGCCTTTGAGATCCGTCCCCAGATTTACGTCTGGGACGTCAACACCTCCGCTCAGTTTTGGACCTTTCAGCTCAAAATCCAAATCAGGCTTTTTGAATTTGCCTCCTGAAATATTCAAATCTGGCATTTTAATTTTTGGGCCCTTGATCTTACCGGAACCTCCCCCAACATCAAGATCAACATCAGGCACATCAACACCACCTTCTATCTGGGATCCGGATAGTTTAACATCTCCCTCAGGAAGATTAGCATCAATGTCTAGATCTGGTCCTTCTAATTTACCCCCACCCATTCCAAATCTGGGCATTCTGAATTTGGGCATGTGGAATCTTCCTTTGGGAGCTTTAATATCAGCGTCAGGAACATCTACATTGACCTTGGGTCCTTTGATCTCACCCTCTATTGTTGCAGAAGGAAGGTCTAAATCATGGTTACCTTTCAATTTTGGGCCTTGAAGACTCAAATCAAGGTCAGGAGACTTGATTTTTGGCATTGTTATGGAAGGCATTGAAAACTTGATGCCACCTCCTTTGACATCAGGTCCCTCGATTTCAGCCTTGGGACCTTTAATGTTCACATCTGGGCCTTTGATGTTTGCATCCAGATTAACATCAGGGACGTCAACATCACCTGACAGTTTTGGGCCTCTGAGCTCCAAACCAAAGTCAGGCTTTGGGATCTTTGGTCCAGTAATGTGGAAGTCTGGCATTTTAAGTGTTGGGCCCTTGATCTTACCAGAACGTCCCCCAAAATCTAGATCCACATCAGGCACATCAACACCACCTTCTATCTGTGGGCCAGTTAGTTTAACATCTCCCTCAGGAAGATTAGCATCAATGTTTAGATCAGGTCCTTCCAATGTTCCCCCACCCATTCCAAACTTGGGCATTCTGAATTTGGGCATGTGGAACTTCCCACTGGGTCCTTTAATATCAGCCTCAGGAACACCTACATCTACCTTGGGTCCTTTGATCTCACCCTGTATATCTGCAGAAGGAAGGTCTATATCATGGTCACCTTTCAATTTTGGGCCTTTTAGTTTCCAATCAAAGTCTGGAACACTGGGCAAATTAATGGAAGGCATTGAAAACTTGAGGCCACTTCCTTTGACATCAGGTCCCTCAAGATCAACATTGGGACCTTTAATGTTCACATCTGGACCTTTGACATTTGCATCCAGATTAACATCAGGGACGTCAACATCACCTGACAGTTTTGGACCTTTGAGCTGCACGTCCAGTTCGGGTTTTTTGAACTTGGGTCCTGAGATTTTGAAGTCTGGCATTTTCACTTTAGGGCCCTTGATCTTACCAGAACCTCCCCCAACATCTAGGTCCACATCAGGCACATCAACACCACCTTCTATCTGTGGGCCAGTTAGTTTCACATCTCCCTCAGGAAGATTAGCATCAATGTTTAGATCTGGTCCTTCCAATGTGCCCCCACCCATTCCAAACTTGGGCAGTTTAATATGCGGCATGTGGAACCTCCCACTGGGACCTTTAATATCAGCCTCAGGAACATCTACATCTACCTTGGGTCCTTTGATCTCACCCTGTATATCTGCAGAAGGAAGGTCTATATCATGGCCACCTTTCAATTTTGGGCCTTTTAGTTTCCAATCAAAGTCTGGAACACTGGGCAAGTTAATGGAAGGCATTGAAAACTTGAGGCCGCTTCCTTTGACATCAGGTCCCTCAAGATCAACATTGGGACCTTTAATGTTCACATCTGGGCCTTTGAGATCAGTCCCCAGATTTACCTCAGGGACGTCAACATTTCCACTCAGTTTTGGACCTTTGAGCTGTACGTCCAATTCGGGTTTTTTGAACCTGGGTCCTGAGATATTAAAATCTGGCATTTTCACTTTCGGGCCCTTGATTTTTCCTCCTCCAACATCTAGATCAACATCAGGCCCATCAACACCACCTCCTATCTGAGGCCCAGTTAGTTTGACATCACCCTCAGGAAGATTCGCATCAATGTCGAGATCTGGTCCTTCTAATTTACCCCCTCCCATTCCAAACCTGGGCAGTTTAATATGTGGCATGTGGAACCTCCCACTGGGACCTTTAATATCAGCCTGAGGAACATCTACATCTACCTTAGGTCCTTTGATCTCACCCTGTATATCTGCAGAAGGAAGATCTATATCATGGTCACTTTTCAATTTTGGGCCTTTAAGACTCAAGTCAAAGTCAGGAGTCTTTATTTTTGGCATTGTTATGGAAGGCATTGAAAACTTGATGCCACCTCCTTTGACATCAGGTCCCTCAATATCAGCCTTGGGACCTTTAACATTCACATCTGGGCCTTTGATGTTTGCATCCAGATTAACATCAGGGACGTCAACATCACCTGAGAGTTTTGGGCCTTTGAGCTCCAAACCGAAGTCAGGCTTTGGGATCTTTGGTCCTGAGATATGGAACTCTGGCATTTTCAATCTAGGACCCTTGATCTTACCAGAACCTCCTGCAACATCTAGATCCACATCAGGCACATCAACACCACCTTCTATCTGTGGGCCAGTTAGTTTCACATCTCCCTCAGGAAGATTAGCATCAATGTTTAGATCTGGTCCTTCTAATGTCCCCCCACCCATTCCAAACTTGGGCATTCTGAATTTGGGCATTTGGAACCTCCCACTGGGTCCTTTAATATCAGCCTCAGGAACATCTACATCGACCCTGGGTCCTTTGATCTCACCCTGTATATCTGCAGAAGGAAGGTCTATATCATGGCCACCTTTCAATTTTGGGCCTTTTAGTTTCCAGTCAAAGTCTGGAACACTGGGCAAATTAATGGAAGGCATTGAAAACTTGAGGCCACTTCCTTTAACATCAGGTCCCTCAAGATCAACATTGGGACCTTTAATTTTCACATCTGGACCTTTGACATTCGCATCCAGATTAACATCAGGGACGTCGACATCACCTGAGAGTTTTGGACCTTTGAGCTGCACGTCCAGTTCGGGTTTTTTGAACTTGGGTCCTGAGATTTTGAAGTCTGGCATTTTCACTTTAGGGCCCTTGATCTTACCAGAACCTCCCCCAACATCTAGATCCATATCAGGCACATCAACACCACCTTCTATGTGTGGGCCAGTTAGTTTAACATCTCCCTCAGGAAGATTAGCATCAATGTCGAGATCTGGTCCTTCTAATGACCCCCCACCTATTCCAAACCTGGGCAGTTTAATATGCGGCATGTGGAACCTCCCACTGGGACCTTTAATATCAGCCTCAGGAACATCTACATCTACCTTGGGTCCTTTGATCTCACCCTGTATATCTGCAGAAGGAAGGTCTATATCATGGCCACCTTTCAATTTTGGGCCTTTTAGTTTCCAATCAAAGTCTGGAACACTGGGCAAATTAATGGACGGCATTGAAAACTTGAGGCCGCTTCCTTTAACATCAGGTCCCTCAAGATCAACATTGGGACCTTTAATGTTCACATCTGGGCCTTTGAGATCCGTCCCCAGATTTACCTCAGGGGCGTCAACATTTCCACTCAGTTTTGGACCTTTGAGCTGTACGTCCAATTCGGGTTTTTTGAACCTGGGTCCTGAGATATTAAAGTCTGGCATTTTCACTTTTGGGCCCTTGATTTTTCCTCCTCCAACATCTAGATCAACATCAGGCCCATCAACGCCACCTCCTATCTGAGGCCCAGTTAGTTTAACATCTCCCTCAGGAAGATTCGCATCAATGTTTAGATCTGGTCCTTCTAATGTCCCCCCACCCATTCCAAACTTGGGCATTCTGAATCTGGGCATGTGGAACTTCCCACTGGGTCCTTTAATATCAGCCTCAGGAACATCTACATCTACCTTGGGTCCTTTGATCTCACCCTGTATATCTGCAGAAGGAAGGTCGATATCATGGTCACCTTTCAATTTTGGGCCTTTTAGTTTCCAATCAAAGTCTGGAACACTGGGCAAATTAATGGAAGGCATTGAAAACTTGAGGCCGCTTCCTTTGACATCAGGTCCCTCAAGATCAACATTGGGACCTTTAATGTTCACATCTGGACCTTTGACATTCGCATCCAGATTAACATCAGGGACGTCAACATCACCTGACAGTTTTGGACCTTTGAGCTGCACGTCGAGTTCAGGTTTTTTGAACTTGGGTCCTGAGATTTTGAAGTCTGGCATTTTCACTTTAGGGCCCTTGATCTTACCAGAACCTCCCCCAACTTCTAGATCCACATCAGGCACATCAACACCACCTTCTATGTGTGGGCCAGTTAGTTTAACATCTCCCTCAGGAAGATTAGCATCAATGTTTAGATCTGGTCCTTCCAATGTGCCCCCACCCATTCCAAACTTGGGCATTCTGAATTTGGGCATGTGGAACTTCCCACTGGGTCCTTTAATATCAGCCTGTGGAACATCAAAATCTACCTTGGGTCCTTTGATCTCACCCTGTATATCTGCAGAAGGAAGGTCTATATCATGGTCACCTTTCAATTTTGGACCTTTTAGTTTCCAATCAAAGTCTGGGACACTGGGCAAATTAATGGAAGGCATTGAAAACTTGAGGCCGCTTCCTTTAACATCAGGTCCCTCAAGATCAACATTGGGACCTTTAATGTTCACATCTGGGCCTTTGAGATCAGTCCCCAGATTTACCTCAGGAGCGTCAACACCTCCGCTCAGTTTTGGACCTTTGAGCTGTACGTCCAATTCGGGTTTTTTGAACCTGGGTCCTGAGATATTAAAATCTGGCATTTTCACTTTCGGGCCCTTGATTTTTCCTCCTCCAACATCTAGATCAACATCAGGCCCATCAACGCCACCTCCTATCTGAGGCCCAGTTAGTTTGACATCACCCTCAGGAAGATTCGCATCAATGTCGAGATCTGGTCCTTCTAATTTACCCCCACCCATTCCAAACCTGGGCAGTTTAATATGCGGCATGTGGAACCTCCCACTGGGACCTTTAATATCAGCCTCAGGAACATCTACATCTACCTTGGGACCTTTGATCTCACCCTGTATATCTGCAGAAGGAAGATCTATATCATGGTCACTTTTCAATTTTGGGCCTTTAAGACTCAAGTCAAAGTCAGGAGTCTTTATTTTTGGCATTGTTATGGAAGGCATTGAAAACTTGATGCCACCTCCTTTAACATCAGGTCCCTCGATATCAGCCTTGGGACCTTTAACATTCACATCTGGGCCTTTGATGTTCGCATCCAGATTAACATCAGGGACGTCAACATCACCTGAGAGTTTTGGGCCTTTGAGCTCCAAACCGAAGTCAGGCTTTGGGATCTTTGGTCCTGAGATATGGAACTCTGGCATTTTCAATCTAGGACCCTTGATCTTACCAGAACCTCCTGCAACATCTAGATCCACATCAGGCACATCAACACCACCTTCTATCTGAGGCCCTGTTAGTTTCACATCTCCCTCAGGAAGATTAGCATCAATGTTTAGATCTGGTCCTTCTAATGTCCCCCCACCCATTCCAAACTTGGGCATTCTGAATTTGGGCATGTGGAACCTCCCACTGGGACCTTTAATATCAGCCTCAGGAACATCTACATCTACCTTGGGTCCTTTGATCTCACCCTGTATATCTGCAGAAGGAAGGTCTATATCATGGTCACCTTTCAATTTTGGGCCTTTTAGTTTCCAATCAAAGTCTGGAACACTGGGCAAATTAATGGAAGGCATTGAAAACTTGAGGCCGCTTCCTTTGACATCAGGTCCCTCAAGATCAACATTGGGACCTTTAATGTTCACATCGGGGCCCTTGAGATCAGTCCCCAGATTTACCTCAGGGACGTCAACATCACCTGACAGTTTTGGACCTTTGAGCTGCACGTCCAGTTCGGGTTTTTTGAACTTGGGTCCTGAGATTTTGAAGTCTGGCATTTTCACTTTAGGGCCCTTGATCTTACCAGAACCTCCCGCAACATCTAGATCCACATCAGGCACATCAACACCACCTTCTATCTGTGGGCCAGTTAGTTTCACATCTCCCTCAGGAAGATTAGCATCAATGTTTAGATCTGGTCCTTCCAATGTGCCCCCACCCATTCCAAACTTGGGCATTCTGAATTTGGGCATCTGGAACCTCCCACTGGGTCCTTTAATATCAGCCTCAGGAACATCTACATCTACCTTGGGTCCTTTGATCTCACCCTGTATATCTGCAGAAGGAAGGTCTATATCATGGTCACCTTTCAATTTTGGGCCTTTTAGTTTCCAATCAAAGTCTGGAACACTGGGCAAATTAATGGAAGGCATTGAAAACTTGAGGCCGCTTCCTTTAACATCAGGTCCCTCAAGATCAACATTGGGACCTTTAATGTTCACATCGGGGCCCTTGAGATCAGTCCCCAGATTTACCTCAGGGACGTCAACATCACCTGACAGTTTTGGACCTTTGAGCTGCACGTCCAGTTCGGGTTTTTTGAACTTGGGTCCTGTGATTTTGAAGTCTGGCATTTTCACTTTAGGGCCCTTGATCTTACCAGAACCTCCCCCAACATCTAGATCCACATCAGGCACATCAACACCACCTTCTATCTGTGGGCCAGTTAGTTTCACATCTCCCTCAGGAAGATTAGCATCAATGTTTAGATCTGGTCCTTCCAATGTGCCCCCACCCATTCCAAACTTGGGCATTCTGAATTTGGGCATCTGGAACCTCCCACTGGGTCCTTTAATATCAGCCTCAGGAACATCTACATCTACCTTGGGTCCTTTGATCTCACCCTGTATATCTGCAGAAGGAAGGTCTATATCATGGTCACCTTTCAATTTTGGGCCTTTTAGTTTCCAATCAAAGTCTGGAACACTGGGCAAATTAATGGAAGGCATTGAAAACTTGAGGCCGCTTCCTTTAACATCAGGTCCCTCAAGATCAACATTGGGACCTTTCATGTTCACATCTGGGCCTTTGAGATCAGTCCCCAGATTTACCTCAGGGACGTCAACACCTCCGCTCAGTTTTGGACCTTTGAGCTGTACGTCCAATTCGGGTTTTTTGAACCTGGGTCCTGAGATATTAAAATCTGGCATTTTCACTTTCGGGCCCTTGATTTTTCCTCCTCCAACATCTAGATCAACATCAGGCACATCAACACCACCTCCTATCTGAGGTCTAGTTAGTTTGACATCACCCTCAGGAAGATTAGCATCAATGTCGAGATCTGGTCCTTCTAATTTACCCCCACCCATTCCAAACTTGGGCAGTTTAATATGCGGCATGTGGAACCTCCCACTGGGACCTTTAATATCAGCCTCAGGAACATCTACATCTACCTTGGGACCTTTGATCTCACCCTGTATATCTGCAGAAGGAAGGTCTATATCATGGTCACTTTTCAATTTTGGGCCTTTAAGACTCAAGTCAAAGTCAGGAGTCTTTATTTTTGGCATTGTTATGGAAGGCATTGAAAACTTGATGCCACCTCCTTTAACATCAGGTCCCTCGATATCAGCCTTGGGACCTTTAATGTTCACATCTGGGCCTTTGATGTTCGCATCCAGATTAACATCAGGGACGTCAACATCACCTGAGAGTTTTGGGCCTTTGAGCTCCAAACCGAAGTCAGGCTTTGGGATCTTTGGTCCTGAGATATGGAACTCTGGCATTTTCAATCTAGGACCCTTGATCTTACCAGAACCTCCTGCAACATCTAGATCCACATCAGGCACATCAACACCACCTTCTATCTGTGGGCCAGTTAGTTTCACATCTCCCTCAGGAAGATTAGCATCAATGTTTAGATCTGGTCCTTCTAATGTCCCCCCACCCATTCCAAACTTGGGCATTCTGAATTTGGGCATGTGGAACCTCCCACTGGGACCTTTAATATCAGCCTCAGGAACATCTACATCAACCTTGGGTCCTTTGATCTCACCCTGTATATCGGCAGAAGGAAGGTCTATATCATGGTCACCTTTCAATTTTGGGCCTTTTAGTTTCCAATCAAAGTCTGGAACACTGGGCAAATTAATGGAAGGCATTGAAAACTTGAGGCCGCTTCCTTTGACATCAGGTCCCTCAAGATCAACATTGGGACCTTTAATGTTCACATCTGGGCCTTTGAGATCAGTCCCCAGATTTACCTCAGGGACGTCAACATCACCTGACAGTTTTGGACCTTTGAGCTGCACGTCCAGTTCGGGTTTTTTGAACTTGGGTCCTGAGATTTTGAAGTCTGGCATTTTCACTTTAGGGCCCTTGATCTTACCAGAACCTCCCCCAACATCTAGATCCACATCAGGCACATCAACACCACCTTCTATGTGTGGGCCAGTTAGTTTAACATCTCCCTCAGGAAGATTAGCATCAATGTTTAGATCTGGTCCTTCCAATGTGCCCCCACCAATTCCAAACTTGGGCATTCTGAATTTGGGCATCTGGAACCTCCCACTGGGTCCTTTAATATCAGCCTCAGGAACATCTACATCTACCTTGGGTCCTTTGATCTCACCCTGTATATCTGCAGAAGGAAGGTCTATATCATGGTCACCTTTCAATTTTGGGCCTTTTAGTTTCCAATCAAAGTCTGGCACACTGGGTAAATTAATGGAAGGCATTGAAAACTTGAGGCCGCTTCCTTTAACATCAGGTCCCTCAAGATCAACATTGGGACCTTTCATGTTCACATCTGGGCCTTTGAGATCAGTCCCCAGATTTACCTCAGGGACGTCAACACCTCCGCTCAGTTTTGGACCTTTGAGCTGTACGTCCAATTCGGGTTTTTTGAACCTGGGTCCTGAGATATTAAAATCTGGCATTTTCACTTTCGGGCCCCTGATTTTTCCTCCTCCAACATCTAGATCAACATCAGGCCCATCAACACCACCTCCTATCTGAGGTCCAGTTAGTTTAACATCTCCCTCAGGAAGATTCGCATCAATGTCGAGATCTGGTCCTTCTAATTTACCTCCACCCATTCCGAACCTGGGCAGTTTAATATGCGGCATGTGGAACCTCCCACTGGGACCTTTAATATCAGCCTCAGGAACATCTACATCTACCTTGGGTCCTTTGATCTCACCCTGTATATCTGCAGAAGGGAGGTCTATATCATGGCCACCTTTCAATTTTGGGCCTTTAAGACGCAAGTCAAAGTCAGGAGTCTTTATTTTTGGCATTGTTATGGAAGGCATTGAAAACTTCATGCCACCTCCTTTGACATCAGGTCCCTCGATATCAGCTTTGGGACCTTTAATGTTCACATCTGGGCCTTTGATGTTCGCATCCAGATTAACATCAGGGACGTCAACATCACCTGACAGTTTTGGGCCTTTGAACTCCAAACCGAAGTCAGGCTTTGGGATGTTTGGTCCAGAGACATGGAACTCTGGCATTTTAAGTGTAGGACCCTTGATCTTACCAGAACCTCCCCCAACATCTAGATCCACATCAGGCACATCAACACCACCTTCTATCTGTGGGCCAGTTAGTTTCACATCTCCCTCAGGAAGATTAGCATCAATGTTTAGATCTGGTCCTTCTAATGTCCCCCCACCCATTCCAAACTTGGGCATTCTGAATTTGGGCATCTGGAACCTCCCACTGGGTCCTTTAATATCAGCCTCAGGAACATCTACATCTACCTTGGGTCCTTTGATCTCACCCTGTATATCTGCAGAAGGAAGGTCTATATCATGGTCACCTTTCAATTTTGGGCCTTTTAGTTTCCAATCAAAGTCTGGAACACTGGGCAAATTAATGGAAGGCATTGAAAACTTGAGGCCGCTTCCTTTGACATCAGGTCCCTCAAGATCAACATTGGGACCTTTCATGTTCACATCTGGGCCTTTGAGATCCGTCCCCAGATTTACCTCAGGGACGTCAACATTTCCACTCAGTTTTGGACCTTTGAGCTGTACGTCCAATTCGGGTTTTTTGAACTTGGGTTGTGAGATATTAAAATCTGGCATTTGCACTTTAGGGCCCTTGATTTTTCCTCCCCCAACATCTAGATCCACATCAGGCATATCAACACCACCTTCTATCTGAGGTCCAGTTAGTTTAACATCTCCCTCAGGAAGATTGGCATCAATGTCGAGGTCTGGTCCATCTAATTTACCCCCACCCATTCCGAACCTGGGCAGTTTAATATGCGGCATGTGGAACCTCCCACTGGGACCTTTAATATCAGCCTCAGGAACATCTACATCGACCTTGGGTCCTTTGATCTCACCCTGTATATC
Source organism: Mustelus asterias (assembly GCF_964213995.1). Classification (NCBI taxonomy): domain Eukaryota; kingdom Metazoa; phylum Chordata; class Chondrichthyes; order Carcharhiniformes; family Triakidae; genus Mustelus; species Mustelus asterias. The sequence continues at coordinate 140,920 of NW_027590455.1, forward strand.
TGCAGAAGGAAGGTCTATATCATGGCCACCTTTCAATTTGGGGTCTTTTAGTTTCCAATCAAAGTCTGGAACATTCACACTGGGCAAATTAATGGAAGGCATTGAAAACTTGAGGCCGCTTCCTTTGACATCAGGACCCTCAATACCAACATTGGGACCTTTAATGTTCACATCTGGGCCTTTGAGATCCGTCCCCAGATTTACCTCAGGGACGTCAATACCTCCGCTCAGTTTTGGACCTTTGAGCTGTACGTCCAGTTCGGGTTTTTTGATTTTGGGTTTTGAGATATTAAAGTCTGGCATTTCCAAGCTAGGGCCCTTGATCTTACCAGAACCTCCCCTAACATCTAGATCCACATCAGGCACATCAACACCACCTTCTATCTGTGGGCCAGTTAGTTTCACATCTCCCTCAGGAAGATTAGCATCAATGTCTAGATCTGGTCCTTCTAATGTCCCCCCACCCATTCCAAACCTGGGCAGTTTAACATGCGGCATGTGGAACCTCCCACTGGGACCTTTAATATGAGCCTCAGGAACATCTACATCTACCTTGGGTCCTTTGATCTCACCCTGTATATCTGCAGAAGGAAGGTCTATATCATGGTCACCTTTCACTTGTGGGCCTTTAAGGTTCAAATTAATATCTGGGACGTTCACACTGGGCATAGTTATAGAAGGCATTGAAAACTTGAGCCCGCTTCCTTTGACATCAGGACCTTTGATATCAGCCTTGGGACCTTGAATACTCAGATCTGGGCCTTTGAACTCACCCCCAAGATCAACGTCAGGAACACCAACTGCCCCCGTCAATTTGATTCCTTTGCCACCTAAATCAAATTCAGGTTTTCTGATTGTGGAACCGGAGATATTGAATTTTGGACCTTTGATATCACCGTGCAGATTGATGTCAGGTGTGCCGACTTTACGTTCCACTCTTGGACATATCTGCTGCAGATTAATATCAGGCGTTGTCATCGTGGTTGTAGAGACACCTAACTCCGGCATTTCAAAGGTCGGGCCTGTGATACCACCCGCCACTTTAAAGTTAGGGGCATCAACATCATCGGCTGATTTTGTGCCGTTGACATCCAGATCAAAATCAGGCGTTTTGATTCTGCGTCCCGAAACACTGAATCCTGGCATTTTAACATCAGGCCCTTTGATTCCTCCTCCTATCGCAGGTGTTTGAATTCCACCTTCTATCTTTGGTCCAGACAGCTTCAGGTGCGCCTCAGGCAGTTTAGTACCAATGTCTACATCTGGTCCTTCTACTTTTGTCCACTTACTCGTAGCTTGGGCATCCGGAATTCCTTTTCCACCAGAACCTGAAACATTGAAGTGTGCCGTCTTCGTTTTGATATTTAGTTTCCCATCTTGCGCATTGAATCTTGAACCATCAAGCTGCATTCTCGACGTCTGAATATCAATCTTTGGACCTTTCAAATCATCACGGTTTCCAGATATATTAAGATCGGCATCAACCTTAGGAGAAGAGAATACTGTTTCTGCTCCACCTGGGCTGATATCAACAACTTGACCTTTCACAGTTGCCTTTGGGGCCATGACATCAAATTCCGAGGTTTGCACTGCCCCTCCTCTTCCTGCTATGTTGATCTGCGGCATGCGGAACGTAGCCTGACTGTGCTCTGTATCCGGCCCAGTTACCTCTACGACTTTCGTTTTCACAATATGCATCGTGTGCGTCGTCCGTTGGCCGTCCATTTGAAAGTTTAGACCTTCAGTACTTGGGAGATTAATATCTGCATCCATCTCTGGCGCTTCCAGTTGCCCCGATCTCTCAATGGTGACTTGCTCAAACCTTGGAACTTTTATTTTAAATTCTGGATTCTGGATGTCCATGTCTGTTACGACCGTCGGGCCCGACGTATGAATTGTACGTGTGATAACCTTTCTGGTGATATGCACGTTGGAAGATCTGTCACCTTGATCTGATGCCTCTGCACCATCTTCCGACTTCAGTCGCGGCTTAATTTTTGTTTGGAAAATCCTCTGATAGTCTTCATCATCTCCACTCTAGAAAAAATATCAAATCTTTTGTCATATCCAGCTTTGTTTTTATTTAAGAGAAATTATCATTCAGCGCAGTTAAGTACTGATGTCAGGCCTGTGCTGAGCTAGCTGGTTAGAACATAGAACAGTACAGCACAGAACAGGCCCTTCGGCCCACGATGTTGTGCCGAGCTTTATCTGAAACCAAGATCAAGCTATCCCACTCCCTATCATCCTGGTGTGCTCCATGTGCCTATCCAATAACCGCTTAAATGTTCCTAAAGTGTCTGACTCCACTATCACTGCAGGCAGTCCATTCCACACCCCAACCACTCTCTGAGTAAAGAACCTACCTCTGATATCCTTCCTATATCTCCCACCATGAACCCTATAGTTAGGCCCCCTTGTAATAGCTCCATCCACCCGAGGAAATAGTCTTTGAACGTTCACTCTATCTATCCCCTTCATCATTTTATAAACCTCTATTAAGTCTCCCCTCAGCCTCCTCCGCTCCAGAGAGAACAGCCCTAGCTCCCTCAACCTTTCCTCATAAGACCTACCCTCCAAACCAGGCAGCATCCTGGTAAATCTCCTCTGCACTCTTTCCAGCGCTTCCACATCCTTCTTATAGTGAGGTGACCAGAACTGCACCCAATATTCCAAATGTGGTCTCACCAAGGTCCTGTACAGTTGCAGCATAACCCCACGGCTCTTAAACTCCAACCCCCTGTTAATAAAAGCTAACACACTATAGGCCTTCTTCACAGCTCTATCCACTTGAGTGGCAACCTTGAGAGATCTGTGGATATGGACCCCAAGATCTCTCTGTTCCTCCACAGTCTTCAGAACCCTACCTTTGACCCTGTAATCCACATGTAAATTAGTCCTACCAAAATGAATCACCTCACATTTATCAGGGTTAAACTCCATTTGCCATTTTTCAGCCCAGCTCTGCATCCTATCTATGTCTCTTTGCAGCCTACAACAGCCCTCCACCTCATCCACTACTCCACCAATCTTGGTGTCATCAGCAAATTTACTGATCCACCCTTCAGCCAGTTTGGCAGTATGAGAGCTCGGGAGCGAATAAACTGTCAACCAGAATACCTATTTTGGACCTGGTCCTGTGACTCTGCTGAAAAGAGCAAGGCTGGGATTCTCCCCAAAAAATTCTCCAAGTTCCCAAAAAATGGGAGTAAATCTCGCCGATTTTTTTCGCGTGATTACCAGAATGAATCTCTGACACTCTGTGCATCACAAAGTGCCCTAGCGGCATTCACTCTGGAAACCTGGGGGGCTGAGCGAGCCACTACGCAAGCGTGAGCTTGCCAGCGCGGAGATCGGCGCATGCATAGTGGCCCCCCGTCCCCCTTTGCCGGCCTCCAGATCGCTGGCCTCGCAGACCGCTCCCCTCACCGTCTCCCGATCGCCAGTCCTGATTGCCCTCACTCCCTCCCTCCCTCTGGCAGCGTGGCAGTGGTCATCCCTCCACTCCCAAAAGGCCTCTGCCGTGTGCCACTGCCAGACGCTTGGTGGGCAGTGCCAGGGTGCCAGGCTGGTACTGCCCAAGGGGCACCCCCCCCCCCCACTTACTCCTGAGCTCCCGGGAAGGGGGCCTCGATAGCCTCTGCTCCTTTCAACGGGGTCAGGCCGCCTGTTCCCAGTTAGTGGGGAGCAGGAGTAAACCCAGCTGGAGCGAACCACTCCCGGCAGCGGGTGAAGACGCTAGCAGGCTCGGAGAATTCAGTCCAGGTCCCATGCCGATTTCTATATGATAATCAGCTCTGCGCGGATTTCTAGCGCGGAGCTGATTCCACAGAACAATTTAGTTCTGGGACGCTCAGAGGCTACTTGAGCAGCACAGGGGGCTGGGAGAATCGCCCCCCCCATGTCTGAAGACATTCAGTAGGGAGAGGATCAAACTTGGCTCTGATGCCCTTCCTTGCCCACAGCTGGAAGGCCTTCCCAGTGCAGAGAGCCTAGACTCTTAACACCTCCTCTAGTTTGTCCCATCCCATCCTCTATGATCTAATATCTAACGGCACGGTGGCACAGTGGTTAGCACTGCTGCCTCACAGTGCCAGGGACCCGGGTTCGATTCCCGGCTTGGGTCACTGTCTGTGTGGAGTTTGCACATTCTCCCCGTGTCTGCGTGGGTTTCCTCTGGGTGCTCCGATTTCCTCCCACAGTCCAAAGATGTGTGGGTTAGGCGGATTGGCCATGCTAAATTGCTCCATAGCGTAAAGGGAACAAGTTAGGGTAAATGCATGGAGTTATGGGGATAGGGCCTGGGTGGGATTGTGGTCGGTGCAGACTCGATGGGCCGAATGGTCTTCTTCTGGGCGGCACGGTAGCGCAGTGGTTAGCACTGCTGCTTCACAGCTCCAGGGTCCCGGGTTCGATTCCCGGCTCGGGTCACTGTCTGTGTGGAGTTTGCACATTCTCCTCGTGTCTGCGTGGGTTTCCTCCGGGTGCTCCGGTTTCCTCCCACAGTCCAAAGATGTGCGGGTTAGGTTGATTGGCCAGGTTAAAAATTGCCCCTTGGAGTCCTGAGATGTGTAGGTTCGAGGGATTAGCGGGTAAAATATGTGGGGGTAGGGCCTGGGTGGGATTGTGGTCGGTGCAGACTCGATGGGCCGAATGGCCTCCTTCTGCACTGTCGGGTTTCTATGATGATTTCTATGATGATCCGATGCGTCCTCTCCACCTTCCATTTCCCACTCCTTCACCTTAAAGCCTCTCAAGAGTTACTTTTGCTTTACAACCCTTCCACCTTGCTACTCCCGGCCCACGCCTGAAAGCCTTTTTAAAACGTATGCATTTATCACATTATCAGCCTGCTCTTCACACTCTCCCGCTCGCCATTTGTATTCTCCAGTGCGAAGTACCATAAACTAATCTCTGCATCGAATGTGCCGATATCAATGCTGTTGCTCTCGTTGCTCTATAGATAACAAATGAGTGGGGTGCGGAGGACCTCAAGCAGCAGGAAGAGATAGCTCCTTCAGCAGTAGTGGGGAAAATCCAAGAAATATATTTAGTTTAGTTTATTTATTAGTGTCACAAGTAGGCTTACACTGCAATGAAGTTGCTACGAAAATCCCCCAGTCGCCACACTCCGGCGCCTGTTCGGGTAACACCGAGGGAGAATTTAGCACCCTAACCAGCACGGTCTTTCGGACTGTGGGAGGAAACCGGAGCACCCGGAGGAAACCCACGCAGACACGGCGGGGGAGAACGTGCAGACTCCGCACAGACAGTGACCCGAGCCGGGAATCGAACCCGGGTCTCTGGTGCTGTGAGGCAGCGGTGCGGCCCTACGACTGTGCCATGTTCATGGTTAGTGCTGGAAAAAAAAGACACGCCATCGAAGCTTTTCATCCAGGTAGATTTGCCATGAATGCAAAATCTCCAAGGTCTTAACAATTCATCCTGCATGAGAAGAGGCTGCTTAAGTGGGACCTGATAGAAACCACTGTGCTGAGAGTTACACTAACAACCAAATTAAGATTATGGTTGGAGACCATATTGTGCTCACCTATACATGCTAGAAATGGCATATATTCCTACACAGGTCCCTGTCCTTTGAAAACAAATATGCAGGTACTCCACCTTTTTGCAACTCAACAAAAGCTTGGGGACAGTCATTCCTGGTTCATTTCCCATGGCAATGCTTTGACCCATTAAGAGTCAACCTGCCCAGTTTGAATTTGAACTAAAGGCTTGGCAATTAACTGTTCCCTGCTGCATCCTGATTCGTGGTGGGAGATACAGGAAGGATATCAGAGGTAGGTTCTTTACGCAGAGAGTGGTTGGGGTGTGGAATGGACTGCCTGCAGTGATAGTGGAGTCAGACACTTTAGGAACATTTAAACGGTTATTGGATAGGCACACGGAGCACACCAGGGTGATAGGGAGTGGGATAGCTTGATCTTGGTTTCAGATAAAGCTCGGCACAACATCGTGGGCCGAAGGGCCTGTTCTGTGCTGTACTGTTCTATGTTCTATCCTCCATGACAGCATCTCTACCAATCAAGAGCCCACTGGCCAACCAATCAGCACTCTCTAATCATGCAGTACAAATTGTTGTTGTTCCTTTTGAGACTTGGTACACTCGCGAATCTGTCGTCATGAGTGCCAGACCAAAAGCTTCAGCAACGTGGGCGGAATTTGCCATTCTCTGCGCAGAGCGCTGGTCGGGACAAGAAAACCGGCGTGCAGCTTTCCAGCTGGGCTTTTCCCCGCCATGTTTTGCAGCACCCTGTTGAAAAGATTTCTCCCACGCCGTCACGCTTGGATTTAAATTTCGACATTTAAATCGGTGTTCGAATATTCATAAGGAGCCCGGGATGGAATCTTCCGACTCACTCGCCTTAATGGCCTCGCCGGTGGAGGTCCTCACCGGCGAGAACCACGTATGGTCCCCAGCAACGGGGACCTCTCGCGATGGCCTTGTTGATGGGACCGGAGACCGTGGAGGCCCCTGGGCGGTTGGGGGCAGTGCCAGCCTGGGGGCCCTGGCACTGCCCACTGTGGCACAAGGGGCGGGGCCATGATGGGGGCAAGACCTAAGGAGAGGCAGGTGGGGGAAAGCTGCAAACACTGCAATTGGGGATCGACTGAGAAGGCGATCGACCGGGTGGTGGTGGGGGTGATTGGCCCGAGGGGGTGGGGTTGGGGGGGTGGGGGGATGCGAGAGCGCAATCGGCCGGGGGGACCAGCAATCGGGGGGTGGGGAGAGGCTGACGTCTTATTTTGCACAGAACACTGAAGATCTGCACTTGCACAATAGTGTCCTCTAGTGTCAGCAGCCAGCTTTCCGGCGTGAATAGACTCTGTCCACTCCACCTACTGGCATGAATCACACTTTCCCTCCCATTTGCACGCTTGTTCGGCACTTAGCATTGACTCGGTAAGATTGCCACCCTTGCCTCTCCAGTTATTGGAGCGTACAGTAACTTTTGGAAAGAGAATTTTTATGCCATGAACTGCATTCCTCCGTTATTTTATTTTCTCCACAATTTCTCTCTGCTCCCCTCTTCCGGATGTGTTGCCTGCCTGATTGAATGACCGTTTGGTACCTCTGGTACAAAAGTGACCCGTTATTATGCTTGGCTGGCTATGGGCTATCCAATTGCGGATGCCAACACAGCAAAGCCTGATCCTATCCACGTGCACCCATAGTACTCCCTTCAACCGGGAGTTGGAACCCTGGACAATGTTTGCTCCATCAGTCCAAGATATTGAGGCCAACTATGGCGCCCCTACCCTTGTCCCAGATCAGACCTACCCACTCAGCACAGGCCCATCCTAGTCTGCATTGTCTGTAAGTAATCGGGAATCTGTGTGTCCTTTATTTCATAATTCAACCCCCTCGCTCTCACCAGCTGGGGCCAAGCAGCCTGAAACTAAAGCTAACAAACTCTGCTTTCAAACGCTGGGATCCCACCCCCCTACCCCACACTGCAGCTTTTCCATTGGCCGACCAGCTGGATGTTTGGGCCCCGTCGAAGGCAGTGGCGTTCGCTGGCCATGGGGTGGCGCAGTGGGTTAGCGCTGCTGCCTCACAGCGCCAGAGACCACGGGTTCGATTCCCGGCTCGGGTCACTCTGTCTGTGCGGAGTCTGCACGTTCTCCCCGTGTCTGCGTGGGTTTCCTCCGGGTGCTCCGGTTTCCTCCCACACTCCAAAGATGTGCGGGTTTATATGCAGCCTTATATTAAGCTGATCTTTCTCTACACCCTAGCTGTGACTGTAACACTACATTCTGCACCCCCTCCTTTCCTTCTCTATGAACGGTATGCTTTGTCTGTATAGCGCGCGAGAAACAATACTTTTCACTGTATCCCAATACATGTGACAATAATAAATCAAATCAAAAAACACATG